>NW_021620189.1:945702-963428 GCF_004785775.1 Grammomys surdaster | reverse complement strand
TGGCCTTTAGGTATCTCATTAATATGGAGATCTGTCTTGAGGCTCTGTGGCCTGTAGTCACACCCTCTATCTGTGGAGAGTCTAGGGGGTGTTGTCCTACAAGATCTATGGCCACACCTCTCTGTGGGGGTCTGTAGCTATGTGAAAGGACCCATGGGCCTAGGAGCAAGGCTGAACTCCTACTGTCCCTAAGGGTCTTCAGGGTTCAAAGCCTGCTTGACTAGGTACCCAGCTGCCTCTCACAGCCCACTGCCCCACAGTACATGAAGTTTTTTAATAAGTTGGCTTGTTAAGTTATTTTTTAGCAGCACTTTGTTAACTGAAATCTCCTTTAGGAGAAAGCAGTTAAATTCTCCATGGGTATACACTGGCTATGCACAGTGCTTCCCACCATACATCACCAGTGTCACCAGCCTGGTAGGTGTTATGGAGGTTTTTCTAAAATAGTGGATACATATTGCTATCCAAAGAGATTGGTGGTATGTATTTTGTAACATGGAAAACCTCTGCCCAATCCTTAGGTTTCTGAAGAGGAGAGGACAATGTTCCAGAACTGTAGTTTATGGTCTGTACTGCTCACCTGAAACACATAGAAGGATCTTAATTTAATCTCTACTTCCTAGCCAGAGTTGTCAGGATCAAAAGGATTGCTCATAGATTTTCTCTAAAAAGCCATGGCACTAATTGCTTGTATATCTGTATCAAAGCTAATGTCTCTGCTGTGTAGACAGGTCCATAGGATGCAACTGGGATGAGGCTGCTGTAATAGATTTTTTTTCTCTATAAACTCAGGAAAGCCAAGCCTCAGCACTCAGCTAGATTGTATTGAGGGCAGAAGCACAGGTGGAGCAAAGCCCACAACAAACAGATCTCCCAAATGGGAAGGGGACCCAGAAAAGGCATCTGAGTCTACTAGGACAATAAGTGCTTTTATGTCTAGAGAGGGATGAGTTCTCTTTTTTCCCTCAAAATTGACTAATTGGAACTATCCCTGGGGATTGGGTAGTCAAACAAAAAGAATCTGATTCTTTCCACAGAAGCTTCCTCCCATTTGAAAAGGGGAGGGGGCTGCTAAGTCTTTGTTTTGCAAAGGAAAAAGAAGCAGAATGTCAGCTATCTTAAATGATTAAGTAAAAAGTACATTATTATTCCTAGATCTTTTTTTTTTGCCTATCTCTGCATACCAAGGATCTCATTAACTCTTCATGTCTCACATATAAGAACTTAAGAAAGAAGCCACTGTGTTTCACTCTTCCTTTAGTTCTGGAATCCAGATATGGCTTAGGTCACTGCACTGGTTGGCTTTATTCTGTCTTCTGGGGCCCTATTGGCAGTAAATATAATTAAACACTGAACAGATTTGTTTCCAAACTCTGTTACATTAATCACAGTGTCTCAACATGACACATTTATGGGATGGTTGGCCAAAAGTCCTGATGATGGAGAGATGGAAAGATCTTGCTAGGTGACATCATCCATGAATTGTCAAGGCCATTATTTCTTCATATCCTGTGAACCAGCCACTGCTGTCTGTTGGACACTTTTCAGGGCTATACATATAGAATTCTCATGGAAGACATCAATCATGAGTTTGTGGAGTGTGAAAAATAGCCTGCACTCATAAGGTCAGGTCTTTTGAGTTTCTCTCTCTCTCTCTCTCACACACACACACACACACACATGCACACACACATGCACAGGTGTCATTTGGCTTGATTTATGCCACTCTGTGGAAATACAGCTCAGAAGACTGTCACAGAGATGCCAATATTCTGGCTGCTGCTCTCCCTGTGTGTGATAGAGGAAGACTTGGAAATCCTTGGCATTCTGCTAGTTTCTCAAGCTATACAAAGATAGCATGGAGTTTGCAAGTATGGGAAAGTCTCAGGATCTTTTTAGTTCATGACACATAAGAGAAGCTCTTTACTGAAAAGAATTGCAACCCCATAGGAAGAACAACAGTATCAACCTACTGGACTTCACAGAGCTCCCAGAGACTAAATTACCAATCAAAGAGTGTACATAGGTGGATCCATGGCTGCCACTACATATGTAGCAGAGTACTGTCTTATGTGGCATCAATGGTAGGATATGTGCTTGGTCCTTTGGTGCCATTTTGCTCCAGCAAAGGGGAATGCTGGAGGGGTAAGCCAGGAGTGGGTGGGTGGGTGGGGGACTGTCCTCTTAGAGGCAAAAGGGGGAGCTGGGGAAGGGGGACAACATTTGTAATGTAAATAAACAAAATAATTAAAAAGAAGAGAGAGAAGCTCTTTAACTTTGAGCAACATGCTATATAGACCTATCAATCAAAAATGAAGCTGAGTTTAACATGACAGAAATGCAGAGTGTTTTTTTCTACTAGTCTTCAATATGCATTGAAAATTATATTATTGTATAGGTGATAGCTCAAAAATCTTAAGCACTAGATTAGAAAAGAAAAGTATATATTTATGCCTTTCATATCTGATAGAGATCAAGATAAATTCAGGAAAAAAAAACTTTAATCTGAAAATTCCAACTAGATTTAGAATAAAACTTTGATTACAGACATGAGGAAAAGTGGGAGAATTTGAAAAATATGTATTGTCATTGTAAAGTTCTTTGAGCATGAAATATATTGTTTGTGTCTAAAAGTTTTCATTACCCTGGAAGTAACAAACATAGTTAATACAATTTTGACCTAATGGTTCTAATTTTGTTTCAAAGATAATTAATCTGAGTTATTTTACTACTGTACTATATATCATACAATGATGCAATAGTAAGCTTTAGACTTGTAAAATAGAGATAAAGGGAGAGAGAGAAGGAGAGGGAGGAGAGGAAGAAAGAAAGAGAGGAAGAAAGAAAAGGGGAAGGAGGGAGGGGAAATGTGTGAAACAAATAACAGAGAACTGGTTTATTGGTTTAGATCATTTAAATATGAGAAACGAGAAGATTCCCATCTTTTATGTTCACCTGCCTCAATGTTTACGCTATAGCACAAAAAATTCTTTACTACTGTTTTTATAATTTCTGAGGTGATTGCCCTTTATCTCTATTACTCTTTTTAGAGCATATGTGAAGGGACAAAAGTATTATTTAGGCTACATTTTAAACATAAGTTGATACAATGCCAAACGAGAAATGGATTCTGTTCTATTCCTGAACAGCTGTGTTATTCAAGGACTACCATAATTTTCAATCTCTCTAGTAAACTGTACAGAAATATTGGACCCCTCTTTATGATAGTACTATGCATCTTTGTAAGCAGGCTGTAAGTCAAGACACACCCTACAGAAAATGGAAATGTTTGAACTTTAATATTGGTGGAAATTTGTATATGTCCACTGTGGGGAGCCACCAATTGTTCCTTACTTTGCTTTCTGCTGCGTTGTGAATTTCTGTTTCCATCACACTCGACTTCACTACCTTCTGTTGTCCAGTTTCAAAGGCAATATTTCACTTTGCGCATCTGAAAATTTTTCTTCTTAATAGGCTATCGATTAATGTTTCTTTAGTCAATCATTGAAAACAAAGAAAAAATTAAAATATAATAGAGTCCATTTCTATTTTTCACTATAATTACATTTTTCATTATTATGTGGATCATCACCATTGCTCCATTGCTTTTAGGGTAATCAGAAAATTTTCTGCAAACTTCTGGGTTTTTTTTTTTTGACTTTCATTTTTTTTTAAATAATTTATTTTTTCTCAAATTGTAATTCATTCACACAGGGGTTATAAACACAGAAAGGCAGGATGTGGGGAAGGGAATGACACTGGAGTGTGGGTGTTCAGGGGGAATACAGATATCTTCAGAACAGGGTATCGGCTGGGTGAAGGTTCAGGGGACAAGTCACTATGACTCTATGACTCGCTTGTCCTTATCTAAGTTGGTATTGAAACTTCTGGTTTTTATTTTGTTTTGTTTTGTTGTTGTTTTTGTTGTTTTTTTCTAGTCAGCTTATAAGTATGTCACTGTTTTCAGTGAACATTTATTTAAATACGTCAGATTTCTCAAGCTCCAATGAACGTCATGAAAGAGTGTACAGAAAGATTGTAATTGGGTGTTAAGATGAAGAAAAGCACTAAGAAATACAAACATCTGGCCACTACATGGCCATCTCATTCACAAACACAAAAATGGAGGTACACACATACACAAACCATGGGAATGAGAGAGAATAAAAAGAAAGGAAAGGTAGAAGGAGAAAGATATGAGCAGATGGCAGTGAATTTGTTCACAATACAGTCTGCACATCTGTACAGTCATCAAAAATGAGTGCTGAAGAAGTGGGAAAAGTCCTGATTTGGGGTGCTGACTTCAGAGTCAGCATGAGTTCTGCTTTTGACACAACTCTCTTAACTACAGTTTTCTCCATAAAAGCTGGCATTAAAGAAATGCTGCTATGTGAAATGAAAAAAAATCCTTGTTTAGTATATGGGGCTGATTTCTTACCACTGAGTCTAGGCAATAACCCATAATACATGCAAAGTCAAAAATATTTTCTAAACTATGAGTTTTTTCCTATGAGACACATCAAAACCTTATTTGCATTCAAGAACACTGGAACACAATTTTGCTTGATATTAGGGACTAGCAAATAAATGCCAGACAGGTACAATATAACTGAGCTCTACTCTTGACCATAACTTCTGAAACATGGCTATAAACCCACATGGGATCCAAGAAATGAATGTGGGAGTTGAGAAGACTTTGGCTATCACGTGTTTCTGAAAGCACAAGGACCAAAAATTAATACAAAATTGAATTGACAATGAACTCAACGTGATTCTAGCACTATTCATAGACTAGTGAGTGCTAGTCTATGTACTAATCAAAGGTACCATATCAGGTACCTTACTGCAGCATGCATTTTGAACACAGACTCTGACTTTGCACTCCATATGATGTCACACTCTAAAATATAAATGCATGCTACCTGAAACACCTAGCTTTAGAATTGAGAATGTAATGAATTACACTGTTGCACTGTATACAAACACTTTCTACTTTTATAGAAACAATTACTTTA
Source organism: Grammomys surdaster (assembly GCF_004785775.1). Lineage (NCBI taxonomy): Eukaryota > Metazoa > Chordata > Mammalia > Rodentia > Muridae > Grammomys > Grammomys surdaster. Next base: position 958,413 of record NW_021620189.1, on the reverse strand, counting down.
TTGTAGAAAAAAACATTTTTAACATCTTATATCATCATTCTTTATCCTGTATGTATCAAATCCTATTTTAAATTATGTTGCATTACAATATTTTATTTTTAAAACTTAATGTTTGAGTTGTTGACCTGTTTCCTTAAAAAGTGCTCATTGGACTTTGGCTGGGAATTAGGCTACCATTTTCAGTAATTTCTGCAAGGACATGAAACACAATCCTACAAAACAACGTTCCCTGGATAGGCAATTAAAAATAAAAATATTACACAACTCTGAAAACAGTTAAAGTTTCTCTATGTTGCACCATTGAGTATCCAACCAACATTTATTCTTCATGTGAAAATAAATAAGCACATTCATTACATTAGTCAGCAAATGTGCCTTCATATGTAATAAATGCTAAAATTATATATTTATCAACTAGTTTTAATTTTTCTTTATGACTTGTTATCATGTAATGTTTTATTTTTATATACCTATTATACTTACAGTTACATAACGATTTTTCAGGCAAAAGGAGTGAGCACTATAAGGTTAAGAAGCCCTTCACAAGATATCACAACATTTGAGTGCCATATTTAGGTATGACCCACAATAAAGGTAGGTTGCACCAATCCCTATTAATAATACTCTGCTATGCTTGCAGATAAGAGTCTAACATATCTGTTCTCTGAGAAGTTCTACCCAGCAGCTGACTGCAACAGATTCAGAGACTCAGCTAAACATTGGATTGAAGTCAGGGACTCTTATGGAAAAATTAGGGGAAGGACTGAAGACTCTGAAGAGGATAGGAACTCCACAGGAAGAATAAGAGTCAAATAACCTGGGCCCTTGGAGCCTCTCAGAGATTGAGTCACCAACCAAAGAGTGTACACAGGCCAGAACAAGACCCCCATCACATATATAGCAGATGTCCAGCTCAGTCTTCGTGTGAGTCCTCCAACAACTGGAGTTGGGGCTGTCTCTAAAGCAGTTGTCTGTCTGTGGAATCCATTCTCCAAATGGGATGCCTTGTCTGGTCTCAGTGGGAGATGATGCACCTAAACCCACAGAGACTTGATGTGCCAGGGTAGAGGGACACCTGGGGGTGGGTGGGACACTCTCTCAAAGGAGAAGGGGAGGAGGAGGGAGAATGGACTCTGTGAGATGGGCAGTGATCTGGGTATAAAATGAATTAATAAATTAATTAATGAGGAAAAAAAAGTAGGTTGGCCAAAGGATGCTTTCATATAGTTGTGAAAGCTGGATAAGCAAAGTAGTATCACCTTGTTTACCTTCAGCTAGGAATACAAGCATTGGATGACATGAACTTTTTTACTGGTCTGAGCATGTCCACAAATTAGAGTAAATGTGTGGTAAGGATCAAGACAAAGATGTCAATCAGAGGACTGCAATGGTTAATATTCATTGACAACTTGACTAGATGTAGTATCTCCATGCCAACATACATCCTTCCAGAGAGGTCTAATGAAGGAAGGAAGACAGAGGGCACCATCCCATTGGTTGAGTTACAGGAGTGAACAAGCACAACCAGAAGATTATCGATTAACCAACAACAAGAACAACAAAGTGGATTAGTTGTAGCAACTAATAATGATAATACTAAAAAGGAAATACTGGAAACAATTACCAAAGCATTAACTTCCCAAACAAAAGAAGCAAGGGATCTTTACTGGGGAAACCTCTACAATCCTATAGTAGTGAAGCCACTATCTATAGAGTGCAGCGCATTCCTGAGGCTGTACTGATAAAGGCTTCCTCCACTTATCCCACGTTTGAAAACGGCAACCATAAATGCCCCCAACTGGGGAAGTTAGCATTACAGTATGGTTAAAAACAAGCCACATTTGCTTTCACCTGGAAGAGTGTTGGAAAGGGAGGACTTCCTTTACCCAGCTGCTTGTGTTTGTTTGTCCCTGGAAGGTCTTATCCAAACAAACCACAGCTCTGAAGTATGAACACAGTCTAAGACCTTTAAGCACAACTTCAAAATCTACAGACTACAAATAGTCATGAGAGCAGGGCCAAATTACAGATATGGGTGGGGCAAGTATGGAATGCTGGCTCGGACAGCATTGAAAAATCATCACAAATTGGCAGAGTAACAGCTACAGAGCTGTGGCTTCAGGGAATACTGCCATCACCCACTTCTTTAATGGGAGCAGTTCTTCCTCACCCCATGGGCTCTGGTTTCTCCACAAAGCAGCAAGACTCCATGTCAGAATGCTAATTTCTACACAGATGTAATGGGGTGGTGGCAGAGGAACTTGAGCTTTGTAATTGCTGCTTACAGGATAATTAAGAGCTTAATATTATGAAAGTTAATTATAAAATTATATTAATTAATTTTAATAGCCCAGAAATCCTTCTGGAATTGATATCTGAGAAGAGTACAGTCCCCAGAGAAGCCATCACAGCAGCCAGACAAGTTTTCAGGCCCAGAGAGACACCAGTTTTGGTCTGAGCTTATCTGGGGGAAGTGCTGGGAAAACACAGAAGACATGTATATGACAGGTACATGTGGACTCCTGGGGATGATGTGGGAAGGGTAGATGAACAGCAGCTGCTGTTTCCATATGTGGCCAGATGGCTTGAAAACACTTCTAGAAACCAAACTGTAATTCTTATTTCCAGCTTATAAACATTAGAGTTTTATTATACAAGTAGTTGTGTGTATGTGTGTATGTGTGTATGTGTGTGTGTGTGTGTGTGTGTGTGTGTGTGTGTGTGTAAATACACACAGACTCTCGTAAACACACATACTCAGAGATTCCGATCAGGTGTCTTTCTATATTGTGATCTATATTGTGACCCACCATAGGTTTTTGAGGCAGGATCTCTCACACTGAACTTAATGCTCATTGAGTTGGCTAGACTACATGAGGAGTGAACCCCAGGAATTCTCTTCTCTTTGGCTCCCTTCCACTGGGATTACAGGCAAGCACCATGGTGCACAGCTTTTTATGAGAGTACCACAGATCTGAATTCAAGTAAGCTCAGGTCGAAAATGTAAGCGCCTTATTGGCTGAGCCATCTCTTCAGTTGCAAAAGCGGTAGTTTTTATTGTTGTTGTTGTTCATGATTTTTCCTAAATATGAGATTTGATGATACAATCACTATCCATGTTGTTAAAATAATGAGCAAGTAATTCATTTTTAACAAAATGTGCAGACCTAAGGTATTATATATAATTTCATTTAATGCTGAAACACATTACACCTTTGCCCAGTTGCAGGCCACAGTTAGGTTCTGCCAGGCGATTTAGGGCATTCTCCTTGTAATATTAACCATAGTTTGTCCTTTAATTTTTTATCCCCAGTTTAAGAAAGAGTTTTGATATTTCATCTTTCAACTGAAAAGAAATATGTGCTAGGAGAAAATAATAATGCCTCAAGAAGCCATTGTGGGGGGAAAAATGATTCTTTAAATGAAATCAGTGCTATCAGTCTAACTATTGTATGCAACATAAACAAATTTGAGAGCTGCAATGAGAGGTTTAATGTTGCAATTACCAAACCAGAGATGAAGAGATAGAAGAAGCACCTAGAATAGCATGGCACACAGATGGAGTGGGGTCAGGGGTCAGCAAGAAAACTATTGGATTTGACTCCAAATAGTTACAATTTATGTCATAAAAAAATACAAATTAAAATTAACTGCAGGTAAAGGTATGAATGGAAAGGTCCAGCAGGAAAAAGGCAGAATTTTTTTCCTTGTTCATTCCAGACGAAAAGTGCTCAATTCTCACAGTCATGGTGAGTGATATCTGTGTAAAGCGCTGCTTCTGTCTGTCGTTTCCCAAGGAGACATGAATGTATGTCAGAGACATATCGCCAATGATAGAACCACAGAAACTATTCTGCCCAAGTCTAGGTTGGTGAACCAGTGAGCTTATTGGAGTTACTTACAGGAGGTAGGAGTGACTCCACAGTAGCTGCATTACCATAAAGACCACGCGGAGAGAGTGATAACTCAGAAAGGATGCAGTTCTCTTTTGAGCTCTCTGCTCAAAGCTCAGGCAGAGTCACTGCAGTCTACTCTCCTCAGCAACCATTCATTGTTTATACAATCTTGGGAAGGGAGATTATGACTTTTAATTTCTTGAGAGTCTTCAACCTTTTAAGTTTCATTATCTTCTGAACCTATAAGAGGGACAGTCTTAACTCGGAAAACACAGCTATTCAACACTATACCCTTTTTGGTAGCTCTTACACTTTTTCTTTCCTCTCTCTTTCCCATGATGTTCATTGAGTCTTGGAAGATAATAACAGATGTCTGATTACTTCCCTTCGTGTTTGGATGATCATTGGGTTACTCTACCACAGCAACAGTCACTTATTCTCAGGAGCTTGACCAGTTATGGAAATCCTTGCAGTAAACACATATACTTGGATAATTTTTTTCCCTTCACAGTTAACTGAGGTTTACAGCAGCAGTATATAAATGAGCATAAACTTAAGTGTGTATAAGTCAATTTGATAAGTAATCAGATTTGTCTAATGAAATCTTTGTAGTTTCTTCCCCATTGGGATCAAAAACAGTCCTGGGCTTTTGTCTTAAAGTAGCCATAAATTCTTTCCTCTGGAGCAGGCCTTAAATTCAATCAAAAAGCAATTGGTTGCACCAACAAGTGATGTGCCACAATTGTATCTGCCAGCCCATTGTTCCTGCCATGTTGATATTATATAACACAGGTCTATTCCCAAAGAGGACTATCAACAACAAGTACATGGTAGCAGATAGCATAGTGTCTTCCAGTACCACAGAAAGTCAGCAAGCAAGAAAGAGTTTACAGCTTAGTATCAGTCTGACTCCTCTATGTCCTACAACCAAAGCGTGTCTGTAGAAGTAAGTACATATTACCTAGTCATAGCATGCAATCAACACTAGTGGGGAACATAGTCTGCATAGTGTTCTGTATGTGATGACTTCTCATACCAGCAACTTGTATAGCGAGGCAGCCCACACCATATACTGGCCTTATACATGGATTTTCACACAGAAACTTTATGATTCCTACAAGTGCCCTTTCCCACTCATACAGATGCCTTCATTCAAACTCCTGAGGTGCTATTTTTATTGTACCAAATCTATAAGCTATTCGTTAGTTATCAATATATACTAAAGCCTTCCTGCCCTCTGGGAGTGGGCAAGAGCTCTGACACCTACTACTCTCCACTTTAAGCAAGTGCCAATTAATCTTGAGTACATAAGGGAAACTAGAAAGAAAAAGTTAAGAAATGCCAAAACAGTAGGAAAAGATTGCAGTATTTTTGACAACTGTTTACTTAAAATGTTGAATGCAACAGTATGGGTGTGAGAGACTACACCATAAAGTTCTCTAAAAACAATCAATCTCTATTAGTCACCTTACTTTCTTACCTTGTGATATCACTCCTGATGTTGGAGCTATTACAGTTTTATTACTCCCAGTGGTCTTAGCATGACATGCTTGCACTGCTTGACACAGTTCAGGCATAAGCGAGTACAAGGCAGTGGTTTAGCCTTCCATGACTGCAACTGGCTCCAGATCAGCACAGTGGCCCTTGCCTTTTCATTGGCTATCACTAGTTACTGAAAGACCCTCAGCAGACCAAACAGTATACCTCTGACTGAATAGAAAAAAATCTGTGGTATAGTCTGGGAAGATAAATCCTCACCTCTAAGACAAGCTTGGCTTTTTCACTTTTGTTCTTTTATCAGTTGTATCTTCTGTGAACTGTTGCTCAGACTTATCAAGGCTTCTAAAAGCTTCCTAGCATAGTATTTGGTTTACTGTCAGTATTTTTTCCCTATAAACTCTATTTCACACAATTCTTGCCTTTGAGTGACTTTTACAAACCTCTTTCTGTGCTTTGTCTCTCTCTCTCTCACACCCAATTTTGATTGCTTTACATTTTGTGAGTATGATTTATGTGCAGTCTTAGTCATTCAGATTATCCAGAGCCTCTTCTTTGTGTTCCTTATTTTTCTGTTGATGTGACAAAACTGTGATAAATAAACCATGAGCAAGAACAACTTACCAAAGAAAGAGCTGGCTTAAAGTTCCAGGGGACAGAATGGCCACATCTTCAATCTCAAATAGAAAGCAGAGTGAACGAAAACTGAGACCAGTCTTTACCATTTCTCAAATTCCACCCCAAATAACATACTTCTCCAGCATGACTACACTTTCTCAGTGTTTCATAGCCTTTCCAAATAGCACATTAAACCCCGAAATCCAGTGTTCAAATATATGAACCTATGGGAGACATTTCTCACTCATAGTACTATATATCTCACAAAACTCTTGTCTCACTCTAGAGCTGAGCAAGGCACTAAAGTCAGTTCTACCAGTCCTTATTTAACTCCCCTTGGCACAATGTCTTATCTGGTTGGACAAAGTAGACATCAAATACTGCCTCATGCCTGCCCTTTGAATTATTTGTACTTATCAAAATCTCAGCTAAGGACATCCAAGCATCCCTCATATGAGCCAGCTCATCAGGGAAATGACTTTTGTTGTGATAATTCAGGTTGTGCAACCTTTGTCTCAAGGCAGGAGGAGTAGTTGTCAGTCAGCTTCTCTGCCTTCATAGCACCCAGACTTATCCTACAGGCACCCTAGGTCCCACAGTCTCATGATCCAGGCTGTGGGGGGGGGACCTCTTTCATTTCTTGTTTAAGTCTTCTCTGATTTAAATAGTTCATATACAAAAATATTCCTTGACTGTCATTGTTTTTTATATCAGGCCATGGGTAAGAACCTGTCTGTACCCAGTCATGGCTTTTCCTTCCTTCTATATTAAACCTCAAAAAAGTAGCAGAGTGGACAGGAAGTGAGGCTAAGCTACCATTTCTCAAAGTCCATCCTAAATACCATAAAATCTTTTCCATTATGACTCCAATTTGTCAAGTGTATGTGTTCTACAGTGTTTTACTCTCTTCCCCTTTATTGCTTGATATCCTTTCGAAGCCTTTTAAGGATTTTATCCAAAGAGAGGTTTGTTAGTATAAACTGAATATGTACTCCTTTCTCCATGTACCCTCTCAGCTGTAAGAAACAGCAAGCTATCAGTTGCATCTCACTTTCTTCACTCCCCTTTCCGTTCCAACCAGAAGACACTAAAAAGGAGAGCCTTTTCATGTCCTTTCGGCATTTAATTCTTCCCTCATGCAAGCAATTTTTTCAGGGCAGACAGCAGAGCCTTCATTGCATTTCTTATCATCTACAACAAAAGCGACCTAAGTGGTGGCATACCCTGTTTGTGATCTTGTTACATAATTCTAATTTCAAGGACTGAAATATATTTTCTACTTCATCAGCTGTTTGGAGTGAATCTCTATAAGCATTAAGTAGATTCCACTCATCAGAGAGGATTGTCACCCCCTCCAGCACACAGGCAGATGACAACCCTCAAAGTCCTCTATGAACTCAGTAGCCTAAAGTACCAAATCACATTATATATAACCATATATGGGGTACATAGAAGCCAAACACAGATAAAACCCTTAATACTATAATGCTCAGGACTGTAGTCTGAGGATTCAAATTTGCTAGAAGCCTAAGAGCCAACACAATAAGCTATTTCCTGAAGGGAAACCATCACTGTCCTGTTCTCTGCCTTGAATAGCCATAAGGGCATCAACGACAGACCAAAAACATGATCTCACTCTATCTAGTCTAGCTTAATGAATTAATTTGCTTACTGGGATTACATGGTGACTCAAAGGCAGTTATATTACTAGAATCTGACCCCCACCTGAGCATGGTTGGGGCCTTACAATAACAGAACCTCACCCACATGACTGATGCCTTAAAATACTCAGACCCCATTCCTGCATGGTTGATGCCCCAATACCAGCACTCCACCCTTGCATGCTTGATGCCTCAAAGAAGCTTTACTGTTGCAGCTCACTAACCAAATCTCAGGCAGTGCTACAAAGGCAGTCTTCTCTCTCCCAACAGTTTGCTTGCTGCTAGTATGCTTCTGGCTTGTGCATCTTATAACTTTCTGAGTTTTTTGACCTTTATGAGTTTCTGTAGACCCCTGAACTTCTGATACACATTCCTCTTTTGAGAAAGAGTGTTTCAGCTTAGAGGAGATATCTATACAACAATTTCCAATCAGAAAAGTTCTATACATACACTGTGGAATATTATTCAGCTCTAAAGAAAGAACAAAACCCTGAAATTTGCAGGCCAACCGATAGACCTAGAAAAGATGATACTGAGTGGGGTACCCAAGACCTAAAAATGGTCTTTAGAGGGGCATGAATAAATCATGACTGACACCTGCTACTCAGTCTTCATCCTTCATTATTAAAACTGATACAGCACAGTGCCAGTACTCTATGAGGCCCTGGGAACATTATGAGGCCAATCTCCTCTTCGAAATTAATGAAATTTGGGCATCGAAGATGGTAAGTTATCTATTTTCTGCAAATTCATTCCATGTCCTTGAAACTTGCTTTCCTTTTTACTCATTTTTTTTTTTAAAAAGGCCTTCTTATAACAAAGGCAAAGCATGTGTAATAGGTTCAGAACAATGTCTGTCCCACAGGAAGGATGCTATGTTATTCCTATTAAATGTCATTTTTTAAAGCATGATCCTCTTTGGTGAGCCTCTGAGTTTTCTTTTTTCTTTATTCATCACAGATATGGAGATGAATATGTTGACAAGCCAAAAATGCCAACTGGAGCTGCTATTTTTTTTTTTTTTACAAAAAGAGATCCATACATGGTCAGATCCAGCTCAAATCATCTTAGTCTGGTGTGCTAAGTGTGTGGGGTCTTCAGTATTAGAGAAATATCCTCAAGACCTGCGTGGTAACCAAGGTCTACATCATGAATCTATATTCTTTTAAGAGTCACTCAGACTACGACAATGTCTAATTATTTGAAATAAGGTTTCTCATGCCTAGTACTGGGAGTTTGTTAGTCCATGGCTCTTATAGAGAGCATTTCCAGCCCAAGTGTCTCACCTTCTTTTAAGATGTGTGTATCTGTATGTCTGTGTATACATATACTTACATGCATTTTTATAATTCTTTGTAAAATAATATGATTTAGGTAAAAATATAGATCCTTGAGGTTTTTATCAAACAACCTCTGTGATAAGTGTGCCTTATCCTTCCTTATCCTTCTGATCTTATCTCCTTGCCTTCACCCTGGTTGGAAGCCCACTCCCCTTTTTTCACTTTTTATTTCATATCACCTGCTACTGTTTCTTGCTGTTTCCATATCAAGGCCACCTACCCCCCGGCTATGTATGCTATTAGTTCTCAAATGTCATTTTTTTTAAAGATGAGGAAGATGGTCTAAATTTTATTTTTCCTGGTTTCTGTGTTTACTCTATGCTGAAGACTCAAATCTGGAGATTTGGAGCTAGGACCTTCAGATGAGAAAAAACATGCAGTATTTATCTTTCTTAGTCTGGGTTATCTCACTCAACATAGTGTTTTCTAGGCCATCTATTTACCTAGAAACTTCATTTTATTTTTCTTTAAAGCTGAATAATAGTCCTTTGGGTGTACCACATTTTCATAATTTACTCATCTGTTGGAGAACATTTAGACAGTTTTCATTTTCTGGGTATTGTGAATAGTGCAGCTATATGAACATGGCTGAGCAAGTATACTTGGGGTAAAATGTGAGTACTTTGGGCATATACTAAGAAGTAGTATAACTGGATAACATGGTAAATTTGTTATTAGTTTCTTGAAGATTCCCTATATTATTTTCCTGAGTGGATGCACCAATTTGTATTCCTACCATAGTGTATAATGGTTCCTTCCTCCTGTTTCTACACAACCTCACTAGAATTTATTATCAGTTTTTTTTTTTTTTGATCTTAGCCATTATGACTGGGTAAGATGAAATTTCAATGTAGAAATTAGGCCTGGATCTGAATTCTTGCTTAGGCTGCGAGGCTAAGCACTGCAAGGGAATATAAATAAAAGATAAAAATATCTATCTGGGTCCCCTGAGGGACAAGCCTGACTGCATAGGGGTTGATGTCAAAAGTAGCCCCTCTCCAGGAAAAAGACATCAGGATGGGTATGGCCCTCATGCCTCACTGGACAACGACAGAGAGACTGGAGCCATTACAAGGTCCCCTTCAAATACTGGAGGTCAGGCCTCTATCCCCGCCTTCGCAAGTTTAGAATTGCCACAGCCCTTCTATACTTAGAGAAGGGAGAAGATGTCAGGGGCAGCCCTGCTTACACACTGTAGGCCTAAAATCAGCCATAGGCCTAAAATCAGCAATAGGCCTGTCATACATGTATACTAACACCAAGTCTTGGGTCTCAGTGGAAAAACATTGAAACAGATGGCTATAAGCTACTGTAAACAGGCAGCTTTTGTGGAAATTTACCAGCCTGAGTAATCACAGACCTTGTAAATAGGTAGCCTTGGCAGACAATACCAACTTAGATAAGGTCAAGTGAGTCATAGGCAGAGTCATAGTGACTTGTCCCCTGAACCTTCACCCAGCCGATACCCAGTACTGAAGATATCTGTATTCCCCCTGAACACCCACACTCCATTGTCATCCCCTTCCCCAAATCCTGCCTTTCTGTGTTTATAACCCCTGTGTGAATGAATTACGATTTGAGAAAAAATAAATTATAAAAAAAAAAAAAAAGAAGTTAGGCCTGGTTCTGCCTCCCAGCCACATGATCCCAGAAATAGGACTCAGACTTAAAAAATATTTACAAACACCTCAGCCATACAGCTAGGCTCTACTCAGATAAGATAATAACTAAAGATAACCAATGTATTTTAACCTACATTCTGTCATGTGGCTGATTACCTATGCTCAGGTACCATGTCTCTGCCTCCTTGAAACTTCCCAGCAAATCTCCCACCTGGTTCTATCCCAATTTTTTTTTCTCCTCCAGGATGTTCTACCTCCCGTTTCTTGCCTAAGCCATAGGCCATAGGTTTTTTTTTTTTTTAATTGATAGGTGATGTATCCATACAATACACAAGATACTCTCTATATATATATCTCAAAGTTGATTTAATTAACATTTCCATTATTGTTAAGAGTAATGAACACTCTTTGAGGTATTTCTTAGCCATTTTTATTTCTTCTATTGAGAACTCTCTGTTTTAATCCATACCCTATTTTTAACTGGGTAATTTGTTTCCTTGAGTCTTTGTTTATTGGTTCTTTGTATGTTTGGATATTAATCTTAGTCAGATGTACAGCTAGCAAAGATGCTCTCCCCTTTCCTGCAATCTAGCTTCCAAAGTATTAAAAAATATTATGCAAGCTACCAAGGGAGGAAAGTAATTAAATAGTTTTATCTTGCTGTAACACCTATGAATCACAATAATCATCATCACTGCAAGATATCTGTAAAGGTGCAATAAGTGGCACTCACATGTTGGAGGTAACCAACAGTTGTCTAATTGAACTTAAGTCTCCCTCAGCAGGAATAAAATGATGTCTGCTATTGAACCACTTGCCAGCTTCCGAGGACTCACGAGGTCATAGATATTAGTAAAATAATCTACTACCATCACTTAATAGACCATAATTACATAATTATTAAGGAATCACATAATTCCTTATTACATTATAAGTTCTATTGTTAATACCCACAAGTAAGAGTAGCTACCATTCCTCATCATAGAAAGTCCCTTGCTTGTGGGCATGGCCAATCAATATTTGATCTAATTGCAAGGCCATGCAAGAAAAGGGACCCCATTCTCAATACTGCCTGGATGGCCAAAAACATGAGAATGAATATTCCAGAGACCTAGGATAGAAAAAATATCAATAAAATGATTCCCAATTGTATTTTGCTATGCATATAGATCAGTATCTAGCCTAATAATCGTCAGAGAGGCTTCCTCCAGCAGCTGATGGGAGCAGATACAGAGACCCTCAGCCAAACATTAGGCAGAGAGAGAGGGGGGAGGGGAGGGGAGAGGGAGGGGGAGGAGGGGAAGGAAGGGGAAGGGGAGGGGAAGGAGGAGAAGGAAGGGAAGGGGGAGGAGAAGGAAGGGGAGGGGGAGGGGGAGGGGTAGGAGAGGGGGAGGGGGAGAGAGAGCACCCAAATCGGAAATCTTCATTGGATCTCTGCCCTTGAAGCTTAGGGAACACCAGGAAGGAAGGACAGGAAGAATTGTAGGAGCCAGAGCAGTTGAGAACACAAAAAGAACATGACACACAGAAGCAATGAAGCAAGCCTCATATTGGCTCACTGAGAGTGAAAAAACCATTATGGAGCCAGCATGAGTCTTTTCTAGGTCCTCAGTATATATGTTATCATTGTTAGTGTGGTATTTTTGTGGAACCACTACAGTGGGAATGTGACTTGTTTCTGACTCTTTTGCCTGCTGTTATGGTCCTTTTCCTTCTACTGGGTTGCCTTCTCTACCCCTGATAGGTTTTGTTCCTAGTTGTGTTATATCTTTTAAGGCCATGTTTAGTTCATATCCCTGGGAGACCTTGTCTTTTCTGAAGAGAGACAGAAGGAGCAGATCTAGGGGTGAAAGAAAGTGCAGGGGACACTATATGATCAGGATGTATTATATGAGAGAAGAAGAAAAAGAAGAGGAAGGAGGATCCGCAGGAAGAGGAGGAAGATGAGGAGGAAAAGAAAAGCAAGAAAGAAAAAAGAAGGAAAGAAAGAAAGAAAGAGAGAGAGGGAGGGAGGGAGAGAAGGAGGGAGGGAGAGAGAGAGAGAGAGAGAGAGAGAGAGAGAGAGAGAGAGAGAGAG
>NW_021620189.1:870095-945692 GCF_004785775.1 Grammomys surdaster | reverse complement strand
GAGAGAGAGAGAGAGAGAGAGAGAGAGAGAGAGAGAGAGAGAGAGAGAGAGAAAGAAAGAAGAAAGAAGAAAGAAAAGAAACATTTCTTTAAAGAAGAGAGAGGCCATTACAGAAAGCTACAACTGGACACAATAAAGAAGTCAAAAAATATGGAAGATTCCCAGAACCAGTGAATACATCTACATCACAGATCCTGCATTTAGGGCTCAGGTAACATCAAGGGTAATAAAAATTATTAGATCAAGAATAGTAGGAAATCTGCTTTGAAACAGTCTTTTTTAGAAACGGCTACATAAACAAGAGTGGAGCAATGACAATATAGATGGGCATATTAAGAGGAACAGGGGTAATTTTCACAGAGTCTCAGGACTATAGAAAGAGCTATAGGCAACTAAATGACTAGTGGGAGGAGAATTAACCTCTTCCAGTCAGTGATGATGTTTCTTATTGATCGTCTAATGCAGAGTGGTCATCTCTGAAACCATAGAGACACAGACAACAAACACAGACTCAGTGGGTTATATTATCCAACTATTAAGAAACACACACACACTCAGAGAGAGAGAGAGAGAGAGAGAGAGAGAGAGAGATATCACAAAGGAAAGAAAGCTACCAACTTAAGAGTGAGGGCATTGAAGGGGTTAGAGAAAGGTTACGTGAAAGGGGTTGGATAAAAGAAAGTAAAGGGGGAAACATCTTTTTTAAAAAGCATGCACAATGTCATACACCCATAACACCAGTATTTGGGAGACTGGGAAAGGATGGTCAAAAGTTTTAGTAAGATTTCTCAAAGCTAAATGTCAACAGCAAGGAAAAAAATGTTGTCTTTAATCAAATATAAAAAAATGGAGCAGCCTCGCCTTGCAGGATGGAAATATTTTCAACTGTTCTATTCCACCCACACAACAGGAAATGTGACTCAATAACTACCCTTGCTAGGAAGGCTAAGTACAAACACTGAAGTCCCACTCTCAGCTGACGTTAATGAGATATCCACCCCTCAGTGTGGCATCAGAGAGTAGTGAGAATCTCACTACTGGGTAGTGATGACCCCTACATATCAGTGTCAGTGGAGACTCCACACAGAGCCTGAACAACTTGGCCATTGCAGTGATATGAAATACTTCTCTTCCTCCCATTGCAATGGTGATTAAAGGTGATTGATATAGGGACTTAAATTAGATTCATAATCTAAATTATACATGCTTTCTAACACTGCCCAGTGATAATAACCATTTCATGCCTCCACTGCTGTGATGCTTATAGGGTTCATATGTATCCCTGGTAGATAATACAATTATCAAACCTTCAAGGATCTACTGAGAAACTGGAGTTGCCATTGATACTAAGTTTGTCCTCTTTCTCTTACTTCCAATGAATGCTGAAGGGAAAGGGTGTTGCTGGAAAAATGTTTAAATGGCTGGAAACATCACAGATTTTGAAAGTGCTTTAAATATATGATATATGAGGACAGGAAGACTACAAGTAGGCTAAACCCCAATTAATTCTTGCCGAGATACTTCGTGGTCACTATTTTCCTTCCCCCTTTATACCACTGTGCTTTTTCTTTCCTTTCATGAATATACCCTCTCCTTGATGGCCCCTTACTAATCTTCTGATCTCTGGAAATTTCAGATGAAACACATGTAAAAAGATTCAAAGCTAACATTCACAAATATAAGAAACCCTGTGATGTTTCTCTTTCTGGGTCTGGGTAAAATTATTCAGGGTTAACTTACTCCAAATGATTGTTTCTAGGTCTATCCATTTACCTTCAAATTTTATAATTTTGTTCTTTTTAACAGTTGGATAATGTTCAAATTGTGCAAATGTACCATGGTTTGTTTGTTTTTGTTTTTTTTTTTTGTTTTTGGGGTTTTTTTTTGTACCATCTATTCATGGATTGGCGTACAGCAGTGATGTTTCAATTTCTGGAATATTGTGAATAGAGCAGTCATGAACATGGATGAACAAGTATCTCTATGGTAGGATATAGACTCCTTGGTGGTGTGCTCTAATGAATCATGTGGTAGATCTATTTCTAGATTTTTGAGGAACCTCTAGACTGATTTCTATAGTGCCTGAGCAAGTTTGGACTCACATCAACAGTGGACAAGTCATATGTGAAACTACTACAGTAAATACTTCCTAAAAGACAAACACATAAATATACATTTTTAAAAAGAGTTTAAATAAGTTTACCTTGTAACAGGTGACAATAACCCTCTTAGACTCCATGGGCTAGAAAATAAAAACTCAGTGCAAAGAATGGGTTGCCTCTATAGGAGTTGTTGGCTAGCAAGGTCCTATAGCTTCACAAACATTACAAGCTTTTTCCATTGTTCTTGGTTATCATCTAAAACTTGATATAAGACCCTAATGCCAAATCAACATATATTTGAGTGATAAAACATGAAGAAATAAAGCTGATGTTGAACTGGAAGCGTCATTCCTACTGGCCAGCTTTCATGGTAGTAGAAGGTACTAGCATGCTACCAGAGAAATGTAATCATCATCCTTACCCAACTGTAAACCATGTGAGTGAGCTTCAGTAATGACCAGCTCGGCAATATATTCCCATTAGTTTAATAGTGGAAAAAACTATCATAGGAATAACTAAAAACTTTATGATTAGATTTAAATCTTACTTCACAAGATAGACCCCATACCTAGCACCATTATCAGAGACAAGAATCTCTGACTAGAGAAGTTATGGACTCTTGGGGACAGCCTACTACTTTTACTCTCCTAAAGGGATAACCTATTAAACCAACTCCTAATGATATACTGCTATACTTGCAAATTAATGCATCTCTCAACCATCATCAGAGAAGCTTCTTTTTCCAGTAGCTTGTGATTGGCACAGAAACCCACAACTGACTAAGGTGAAGAGAATAAAAGACTAAGTGGACGTCTATAATATGTCCCTTCTCCCAAGGCTCAAGGATCACTGCAGTAGCAGAAAGATTGTAAAAGACAAAAGTGGTGGATGAATACTAGGAAACTGTCTACTGAACATAATAGACAGAACAGTTTGTGACAGCATGCATAAAACTTGTACAAGCTCAAGCTAGACAAAAGTCCCAGCCTTGATGGGGGAAGTAGTAAAAAAAAAAATCCTATATCTAGCTGAAAAACTGTTAGGGAAAGGAAGAGTAATTTTTTTTCAACTTGGTGCCCCTGGAAGGTGGAATGCAATCCATTGGATGGCTGCATACCCAAGAGCATATAGCTATCACTAATTGGACTTAAAAAAATTAAGTCATATATTTGGGTAGGAATGGAATAGGAGTGGATCTCAGGGAAGACAGGGAGGTGATCAAGACCAAGACACAATGTATTAAATTCTCAATGAATTAATTAAAATGTATATTTATAGAAGGCCACTGTGAATATGATCAGGATTCTGAAAGACAAAAAAAATTTATTGAAAACAGTCACAGAGAAACACTGTCTTACTCATAATAGGAAGCCAATTTGTATAACAACTAACTTCTCCAGAGAAACTATGAGAACGACAAAGTGCTTATCTATTTCTTTCTTAAGAAAAAGTCACCCTATATTTCTGTAAGCACCAAGAGAGGACAGAGTCCAAAAAGAAGCCTTACTGCAGAGGCCATTTTAAAAAGTTTGATTTAAAAAAAAATCTTGCCCATCTCAATTTTAGTCCCCATTTTGTACAATGGGGTACATACACCTCTTATTAGAAAAGTGGTTATGGATGTTTAGATAAAATTCAATAGCCAGTCAGCGTTTATACTTCTCAAGCTATGTGAGGCAAACCTGGTGATAATTCACCAGCAAAACACAAATGATATTCTCATTGTGTTTCTTTCTTTATTCCTGAATCTATACCATTGAGTCCAAGATATACCACGTGAATAGGTTGGAAATACATTCAACATCAGATGATCTTCCTTGACAGGTATACAGCACAGAGTTTACCATCTGGTGATAATTGTATTAAGGCTGTTTATATTACGTAAAATTAATCAAACTACAATTGTTCTGTGTGTCCACTGCTTAAAGTGTTAGTGCACCAAACAGCCCTTTCTACCATCTCAGCAAGCTGTATTGACAGTGAGATTTCTCAGTGGTATCTGGCTATTTTAATTCTGTGGGCTTTTCCCTTGAAACATAATTACTTTATAGGAATCATGAATTTGGGGCTTATTCATCTGATGCACTGTCACCATAATAAAGTAAATCTCCTTTTATGCAATATACTACAGTTTTTCTAGGTCTCTAATACTCTCCTTGCCAGAAAGTGCACTGGCAATTGATATTAAGTCTCCTCTGAATTACTTTAAGAAGGAAATATAAAGGAAATGTTTGAAACTTTATGATACCAAATAGATAGACCTGGTTAAAAACAGCCTCTTCTCAACACATGCATCCCCCCACAAGATCAGGCAATAGTCAACATCTACAATTCAGCCTAAATGTCATAGCCTTTTATTACAAGGTTTGTATGTTTACCTTTTTGCTTTCTATCTAAAACTATTTTACAGTGCTTGCATGTTGTCATTTAGAATTGGTTACTATATTTAGCACAAATTTAATTGAAAAAGTATGCATATATCCAAGCAAGTAAACTCAGACTGAAATTATCAGGATTAATTTCCATAGTACGGTTTAATATTTCTGCTGGATTGAAAGTTTTACTCAAATGGCAATATAAAACCTTCATTAAATGGTAATTCTGCAGGATCTATAAGTGCATGAAAACTAAAGAAGGGAAGGAAGGAATGTTAAAAGCTCTGTGTGGAGTGATAATCCTTACATAGTAACTACCCAGTCAGGGAGTTAAGTTATCTAAAACTTAGATAGCTGTTTCTTAAAGAGCAGTCTGAAAGTCTACAGTTTCCCAAAAGAATATGAATCTTCCTTGGAGAAGCCCTTTTTCGGGTTCTCTTTAGATAGAGAGTATATAAAGTATCACTTTCTAACCTTAGTGTGATGGATCCAGAAATCCATGGAGTTAAGTCACCTTAACTCCATAGGCATGGATAAATGAAAGGAGACAGACCCTCCCAACTCAGACTTAGAAAGAGCATCTCTTTGATTATATTGACAAGAATTAGGGCCACGCAGGATATAATGTGAAAGTCTCCATGTCTCTTATTGCTAGGCCACCTTGTTTAGGTTCCAAAAGAACTTGGAACTTGATCAGCCAAGTTGAGGAAAAGATATATGTCATCAGATGATTAGTTTCAGGATTGGGTTCAGCAAATCCCATGAAAGGAAAAGCCTGGTGCACAAAGGGTTGAGGGAGCAATTGCCAATTCACCTGGTGTGCTCCTTAAATGTTGGTTTCCTGGCATTAGTTTAGTGGGGTGTCTTTTAGTATCATATATATTTCCCTATCTTTCTAGAGGACTAGATATCCAGCTATAGTAAAGATAAAATTGTATTCCCAAGGCCTAGGAGACTTTTGAGGTAACATCTGCCTTGAAGGCTGGTCCATTGTCACTTTGTATATGCTTAGGTACTCCAAAACTAGAAAATACTTTATTTAGAGGAGTTTCTATTAATTGCCTCCTTTGCCTTTTCCCATTTGACAAGGAATGGTTTCAATCTAGCCAATGGAATTTTCCACCTATACAAATAAAATATAGTTCTTTGGAAGCCCCCAGGCAAGTCAGCAAAATCTGTCAATCCTCTCCTGGATACTTTCCTTACCTCTGCATCCTGGGGGAAACAAATTACTATTCTGGGAGTCAGTCCTTTAGCATGCCTCACATGTTGAACTATTTCAATGATAGAATTTTATATTTCCGTTCCTATAAACATTCTTTCAGCTAGTTGAATTGACTTTTCCCTCTCTAGATGACATAAATGATGGAAGGATTTTAGGAATTTTCATTGTAAAGATCTAGGTAGCAATAAATGGCTGTTAGGAGCAACCAACCACGCACAATATGTTACAGAATATAGACACCCTTTAGAGGCCCCCTGCTTCAGGGTTGATATAGCATGACCTTACAGCAGGCAAGAGGTAGTTTTCTGATAGTAGAAGGAACATCCCTTCAGTTCTCAGCATAGCTACCTTAGCAAGGACATCTGCTATGTGATTTCTCAAGGTTATTGAGTCTTTTCCCCTTTGATGTCCCAGACAAGGCATAACTGTCACATCCTATGGGACTAGAACTGCTTGTTCTATAATTTCCTTGGAAATTTCTTTGTGGGTCCCAGACATTGATAATAAACTCCTTTTCTTCCAGATAACAACATGTGCATGCAGTACCAGATACACATATTGGAAGTCATATAGTCACCATTTCTCACTAAGGATTGAAACCTGAGCCAAGAGTAGCAGCTCTATTTCTTGGTTGCCAGTATAATCTTGGACTGGATTAAACTAAAGAGTTCCATATTTGTTTACAACATCATATCCTGCCTTGTGAATTGCACCCTGAACCAATGAACTTCCATCTGGAATTGGAGGTTGGTCTTTAAGACTGGGTCTCACGGCATAGGTTTCTCATAATAGCTCCTGGTATGAATTCTCAAGACTTTTCCCATCAGGTATGTAAGTACAGGACTGGGTAAAGGACAGATGACAGTGTTCACTTCAGGTTTCTCCATTTGGAACCTAGTATTTTATCATTCTGCTGACAGCCATTAGTGTTCTTTAGAATTACTATTGCCACAATGTCAGGGGGAGTTTATATAGTGAGGAGGGTTACCAGGGTTCATCTGTAGCCAGGAAATCCATAGCTGCAATTGCTCTCTGGAACCATGAATATCTCTCAAACATTAAATATAACCCCTTGCCCACTGATTTAATATAGGTCCTATTGAACAGGTTAAAATTCCAGAGAAATAACATTTTCCTCAATGACATACAGACAAAGTTGGAGTGAGTGGACAATTCCAGAGTAGTAATTCCAGTAAGCACTAGAAGTTTTTAGAAGAAACTATCAGCTTTTGATCCCATGTTATGGGGGATGAGGGACATGTTAGGGTCTCACTTAGGAGGTGATAAAGGGACCTAGTCAGTTCTGAAAATTTAGAAATCAAGATTCTGTAGAAGTCTATAACCTCAAGGAAGACTCTCAATTGCCTAGCAGTCTGAGGAGGGGGTAGTTGAAAATAGCCTGGGTTTAGTTAGAACTCAGGATACACCTTTTTCTTTTCAATGTCATGCTCAAGTATGACTCAAAACTGACATAGTTGGGCCTTTTCTAGAGAAACCTCATATCCTATATTGCTAGAGATTTGAGAAGAGAATCAATTCCCTGAGGGAGTCTTCCCTCAGATGTTCCACAGAATAGCAGCTCATCTATATATTGGAACAAGTTTGTATGGGAACTTGATCTGACATGAGATCTTTGCCTAGACCAATAAATGGGAGATGTCCTTTAATCTTAGGGAGAGCATGGTTGAAGTAACTTGTCTTCTTTACAAATTGAATCCCCAAAGATAAGTCAGGGGTGACTTTTGACTATTTAGGTGCAATAGATTATAGAAGAAGGCATATTTCAAATCTGAGATAAGTTATGAGGTATAATGTGAGTTATGAGGGTTTAGGAACTGAGTAAAAGGGAACAATAGCTCATTACCTAGTCAGATGTCTTATAGCAACTACATTCAATTGGACAATTTTGAACTCCCAGAATAGGTATACTATAGTGGCTCAAACACTGTCTCAAGACTTTGTTTTTTAAGGGCCAAGATGATAACGTTAAGTCTTCTGACACTTCAGGCATTAATACTATTTCTGATGAGGAAATAAGGGAGATTAAAAAAAAGATCTATCTATCTATCTATCTATCTATCTATCTATCTATCTATCATCTACCTATCTAATGTATGTTAAGTACACAGTAGCTCTCTTCAGACACATCAGAAGAGGACAGTGGATCCCATTGTGGATGGTTGTGTGCCACTATGTGGTTGGTGGGAATTGAACTTAGGACCTCTGGAAGAGCAGTCAGTGCTCTTAACGACTGAGCCATCTCTCTAGTCCAGGAGAGATCTTTTAGATGTATATGAGCAAGTAAAGTAATCGTCACATAGTCTTCCCAATATAGACTGAGGGATCTATAGTGACTTCTGCTTGGACATTCATAAGTTCCCTTCCAGAAGCAAGACAAGTCTCACCTTATAATAGGAGTGACCCTTACTACTTAAAAGGGGAACAGGAGTCTGAGCAATGAGAAAATGACATTGGAAGAGGAGGTAGCCCCGTTGACAGGCAAGAGGCTGTGTTAAAGCTGCTTTTGTTCATGTCCCGATATGCCCTAAAGATGGAGGAATGGGAACCTAGAGAAAAGAGCAACACAGAATATCAGACTCCCATGCACACTAGGAAATCTAAGGTGCACTGCCTTACTTGTAATGCTACTTGGGTCTCCTACTATTGGCTTGGTATTACTGGGGCCTGGAGAATTTGCCACAACACCCATCAATACTCAAATGGATGAGGTAGCCTCAAGCCCTTAGGGTTCAGTGATTGCCTTGACAGCTGAGACTGGGTCCAACTGGGTGCTAAGACATATACCTAGCTCTCTTCTTCTTGGACATTCCTTTTGGAAGTACCATATCTGTTCCCAACGAAAGCATGTATTGGTGGGTCCCTTATGAACAGCCCCTCTTTGAGTAATTTTCATAATGGCTAGTAGGTCAATATAGCATTTTTCCTTTTTCTTCTTTATTTCCAAGTTCCATTTTGGATACATTGAAGTAATGAACAGTTTGTCCTCTTGCCTGGCTCAGGCATGAACCTTTGCAATCATCTACATAGCGTGGACTGATTGAGTCAGGAATTTGTCTTTCAGGACGACTTCCTCCTATAAGGACTCTGACATACATCAATACTCTTTCTGATATCCTCCTTTAGTCTCAGGAGAAAGTCAACAGAGAGTTCATTTTTCTCTGTAGAAAATGGCTATCAGCTGTGAATAATTAAGAGACATCATTTGGGCTTTCCTTAAGCCTTTAGAAATACAATTGGTAAAGTATTTTCTCTTCTAGTGATCTCAGGGGTAACTGACATTCCAGGATGTGTCACTCAGAGGGATAGCTTGGGTTCCAATGGGATCGTGGGCTTGAGAGTTTCAGCTCTGAGCCATGTGGCAGTCATTACTAGTCCCTACTGTCTTACCAGGTATCCAGGTTTCCACTGAGGTCAAAGTCAGCTCTATGTTGAATATTTTGTACCTACAGGCCTGTAAAGACTGATTAGATGTTGAGAAGAAGTACATATTAGTCAGGATTCTCAGTGAAATGACCTAATTCTTTTTTCAAAATCTTTAAGTTCTTCTGATGAGAAGGCTCTGTGAACAAATGTATATCCTCAGCTAAGATATGGTGAGCAGGTTATAATGGTGACAAAACTGACCTCCAGACTGTAGCAGAGCCACGCTGACAAATGTGGGTGATATTGAAGGTAAAAGAAGTTGAACTTAAGGGATCTCAGACCTTTATTTTCACTTTTACAGAAATAGTCCAATTAAAGACTGATATAAGTAGAGATGCCTTGCTGTTGTTGTTATTGTTGTTATTGTTGTTTTTGTTGTTGTTGCCCATGGAGATATAGGATTATACTTGCTGACTAAAGAAAACCTGGCTTTGTGTGTGTGAGCATGTTTCTGAGTATATAGTTCTTTCCAGTGTTTGAGAAGGCAGCCAAATGGCAACTTCATGGGAAGTTAAAGGAAGAAGGATAGTGACATCATGGGTCAGGCCGATCCTTTCCCTACCCTCATTCCTTAGTTCACCTGGATGAGCATCCAGACTGTTAGCAGGGAACAGCTAGTCAGGTCTAGTATAGCCCCCCGGAAAAGGCCCAACTGAGTAGTGAAATTTCCGTATCTTACCTACAGCTCATTGGCCTGTTATGTCCCAATTTACTCCTTCTGTACTCCACACAGGCTCTGAGAGGAAGGAGCCAGGATCCCTTATCAAATTTACTTGAACAGCTGCTTTTCTCCAGTTTAACTCATCCAAATTCAGAAATGAAGACAGTAAGATGTAGAAACAAGGCATCTTGGCTCCATATTGATGCACTAGTGGAAGTCCAGGAGTCAAGATTTGACTGTTTCACTTTGGTACCCATTCATCTACTTTTTTCAGAAATTCTAGACATTTCTAGAAATCAGATGGCAGTTAGAATTCTAATTCCAAGAGGGAATGGCCAGGAAACAGTCACAATCAGTTCACAGCAAAGCCAATGTCAGCCTGGTAAACTGCTCAACTGTCTACTCTCTGGGATTCATGCCAATTTGACTCCCGATGTTGTCTTAATATTGTCTGGATGTGATTCACTCGGAAATGCAGACACAAACTAAACCCACTGAAGAAGAATATATGAACTTTATAGTTTATAGTTATATTATAGTTTTTTATAACTTTATAGTTATAACTTTATAGTTATATGCTAGTTATAACTTTATAGTTATATGCTAGTAACAATGAAAGGAGGCAAAATTAATTAGTTAATTAATTAATTAGTTTTTAAAAATTAAGTATGAGAAAAGTATTGCTGCCTAAATCAGATCTCCTTGCCTTTTCATGAATCAATTACCCAGGGTGAGGGATAGACTACTTCAGGTAACTAAGGAAGGTATGACCCCCCCCTCCTGCTCCCATGCCACTTCACAGCAGAAGCGTGGTGGCCCAACTCTCCTTTACTCTTACCTTGGGACTGGTTCACCCACTATTTCTCCAAGAAGGCCAGCTCTACTGTACCGCTAAGGTGAGGGACCAAGCAAGCACTTTTAACTACTGAGCCATTTCTCTAGTTCCTTATTATTTGATTTTTATCCTTTCATTTTAAATATTTACTTACTTATTCAGGCACATTACTTGTTGAGTTATATTTGATACTCAAAAGTTGCATGTGTTTTGTATATACAATTTAATAATTTCAAACATACACTTACATCTGTGACATCATCACTACAATGAAGAAGACGTGGCTTATGTCTACCACCTTAAAATGTTTCCAAAACTGAGGCTTGAACTCAGGACATTGTGTGTGTTGGGCAAGTTCTCAGTGAGTGATATATGTCCCAAGCTCTTTCTACCTTTTTAGTTTAACATAGTGTTTCACAAAGTTGCTCAGGCTGGTCTTAGACAAAATATTCTCCTGCATATTATACATAGCATAATATACAGTTCCTTGTTTTTATTTCAGTGTGCATCTGTGTTTGTGTGGCAAGATGATTTGATATGAGTTTGTCCTCTTCCAACTGGGGACAGTGTGATATACATCTGAACTCCAGAATTTAGTTTAATACAAATAGAACCTTATAACTATTGAAAAAAACTGAGTATGTGAGCCATCTTTGTGTTTGAAGAATTATGAAATTTGTGTTCTATTCTAATTTTTTCCATTTATATACTAACACACTTGTGTGAACAACAGGACTTAATTACATATCCTCTCTATCACTCAAGGTCATTTGAAAGAAAAATGTTGATGTAAGAGACATTTTGATATAATCACAAATAAACAAATTACTAAAACAAGATATGATAAAGTTGAGTAGGTGAAAACAACAGAATGATTCAAACACATTATGACAAAACAGAATATAAACTTTAAGGCAAAGGACACAACTATGGTTGTTTTCAAATATTCCCTGATACAGCACAGCAGAAAAATAATACTAGATACTAAATCCAGAAACTGTGTTTGCATGTAAATAATAGTACTGTAATTATATTTGGATTTTTATATCATGTTATTATTATTGACAAATATTTGGTAATTATGTTTTATGTGCAAATGTGATGATTTCCTACATGTATTGTGTTGTAAAATAACATCTTTAAACAGCTAATTATCATTCATCATATCACATAGATGTTACTTTCTTCTTTTTCTATTTGATGAAGGGACAGATCTGTCCTCCAACATAGGTCAAGCACACAGTGTCATTAGCCAGCAGCATGCTCTTGTACATTGGTATTCTAGATCAACATACTTGTGTTCCTCAGAACACAGTCCAAGAATAGAGTCATGTGAGTAGATTGCTGAGTGCTTGTCAGAAAACTTCAAGAAACCAAAACAGGGGTCCGGTGTATTCAGCTTGTTTAAAAACATAGAATTGGTTTTGGATTATACTTTTATGTTACTCCCCAGTATAGCAAAAGGAGTGAGCTGACTTCATTAAAACTAGCTATTGTTATTTTTCTATATGTATCTGTGGAAGAACATGTTTTTGCTGTGGCTGTGTGGCTACCCACCAAGTGCATACTGTCCTTATGAATATAAACTTCATGTGACTACTCTTAATGCTCAAAGTATAAGTTGTCTGAAGCTCTGAATATAGTTGCTAATGCATGAGACCTTAATCTACCTCATTTATTACTTCTATTCTTTCACATCTCACCATTTCTAGAGTGGTAACAAGTGGTACTTCAACAGAGATCTGTAGTTGCCATGAGATAAAAGAGTAGGGTTATGCCTTATGAGATAACAGAAGGAGGTGAGTGAGAGTAATGAACAGAAACAGGGAAGGCTTTGCCTTATGTTAAGCTAGTGTAACATTTATTAAACAAAGAGGGAAAATGAATATTAAAATCACAACTATTAGATTAATTGTAAATTGTTATTATCATCTCTTGTTCTCAGAAGAAAGGACTTTAGATGAAGAAGTATGCAACGAAGTCCAAAAGAATATTGAAGATATATAAACAAGAGAAAAAGATTCCCATCAATTTGGGGTCACTTGGGCATTAATTTGGACTGTTATAAAAATATTTAAAGAAGATAAAAAGGATATTAATCATGACCAAGAAAAGGATAATTCCTTGATTAAATATAAACTGATGATCAAACCTTAAAATTTGTAAGAAGCAAAAAAGGAAATTTTCCCTGTACAGGCATAATCAAAAGTAAAGCAGTGCCACCAATAACTGAGTACTTCTAAGCTCTAAGTGGGGCCTTCTTTAGAAATATATCCTCCATTGCCTGAAAAGGGCCCTGAAGCAGGAGGTGAGGAATTTGATAATCAACCCAATCTTGAATTCTCTCCACTTCCTGATGATGAATTAGGAAAGTCTATGAAAGCAGGCTAGGACAGAGCAGGGGAAAGGAATTTGTTTACCAATTTCCCCCTGGCCTCATGAGGTGCCCTTAGTATTTTCAGCACAATTTCACCAAAATAAAAAATGTTTAGTGTCCAATTATGCTCTCACCAATCTACTTAGACCTCTGGGAGAGAGATGGCCCTGGATAGTCCTTGGATATTATCTTGAGAGGGAAGAAAAGACCTGCCGATATTTAAATCCAGACTAAAAGAGGTATTGTGTATCATGCAGATCCTTCACAGCCATTAAACTTAATCTGTCCCACTAAATGTCTCCTACAGGTATTATAGCACAAGATAAACCTTTGGAATGGATTTGTTTACACTATAAGGACTGTTTATTCTTTTTGTTCAATTAGGTATATCAGAAGACGACCTGGTGTAAACAACAACGATTTGATCCTTGCTGTCTTTTATTACTCTTAACTAACAATCAGTTTTTAAGGGAATTACAGAACTCTGCTTTTTCAAATTTTATTTGCAGATGAGTATAAAAAACAAGAAATCACTATCCAGCTGGTAAGGTATGGAATTTTCTTGTATGAGCTGAATAAATGACTATAAAACTTTACAACTTTCTCCCATTCCATAAGCAGTTATTTATTTTATTGATGGCTCATCTAATGGTATAGGGGAGCTTCATGGTTCAGATATTCATCTGGGTAAAATTGCAAAAGGAGATATCATTCTTACCATTAGAACTCAAAACTGCCCACCTAGTCCTATGCAATAAGGGGACAAGATATTCTATAGACCTGTATCACCTGAGAATCAGTGTCTCGAAATGCTATGTGCTTCAATCTGTGTATCTGTGTTGAGTGCCTCTAAGCACCTCCATTGGTCTTATGTTCTCAGCCTCCTTTGTGTCAACTTATAATTGAATTAATCCAGCTCCTGTTATTTTTACTAATGACTCTGAGTTTATGACCAAAACTTAGCACTATAATACATTTATATATTCATCTGAACAAGGAACTGTACTTAATTTTCCCTTGAGATTTGAATTTGCTTTGGACATCGTAACATTTGTGTACCTGCTAAATGGCGAGATGAGCTTACATTCTACAAAACACCAGAACTACAAACCACATGGGTCCCTTTTCAAGCTATTCTTTAGATTTTTGTGACCAATAAAATAATGTAATCAATAGTATTGGATATAGTTTGGATCCCAGCTTTTGGTGGAAGAGTATTACACATAATGCATCAAATGACAATTAGAATTATTTACAACATCTCAGATAAAAACCACTCTGAATAACACGTGTTGAAAAAAATAAAAGCAGGGAGATGTTTAAAGTCCAGAAATGGTGTCCTGCAAAGAGATTTCTGAGTCTTTGTAAGAAAACAAGACAACAGTGCTGTGACATCAGTTTATTCATCACAAAATTGTTCTTGGAGTATACTTCAGTGCCCCTCTCCAGGGATAGCAGATAGGAGGAAATTTACTTTCTATTACTCACTACAACGGGATGTTATTTGTTTAAATGCCTAAATGAAAAACACGTTTTTGACTCATGAGGCTTGCCAAGAATTGGTAACGCTCTTGTGAATGCACACTTTACTCACGTGACACCTAGTAATTCTAAAAGTATAAATTGTCTGATGCTCTGAATAAAGTGCATGATTACATGAGACTTTAGTCTGCCTCATTTGTCTGCTTCATTCTCTCCCAGGTTCCACGGTCTCTAGAGCAGTGTCAGTGTTGTGTCACTGAAATTATGAAGCCCTTGGCCAACATTTCTCCATTCTTTTCCACCACAGAAGGGAAAATATTTGTTTTATGTAATACATTAAAATATGTTTCAGCTTGCATCTAAAGGTAATTGACACAGAAGCTTCTTCTCAGAGTATATATGTTCTGATCCAAGAGATGGAAATCACAGAGTTACAATGTTCAACACAGAATTCGGCAACATTGAGTCTAAAGATTTTATGTCCAGCACCACAGGACCATGGGATTTTGCTTAACTGAAACTTCATTCCTGTAACCATGTTAGGGGCTTATATAAAATTGTTCTTTGATTTAAATTCAAATACAAATCCTCATTTGAGAGCTTCCTTAATCTTTTTCCTTTATCAACTATGCATCAACCCTAAATTTCCTGTGGACAAATCTATCACTCCTCTGAACTCCACAGATGCTCAAAGCATTCCTCTGTGTAACTACCATTCTGTAGTAGTTGATACATCTCTTACTGGAATTTGACCTCTTGAAAGTCAGAGATCAAGTACTCTGTGTGATGATTGGCTCAGGGAGTGGCACCATTAAGAGATGTAGCCTGGTTGGAAAAGGTGTGGCCTTGGAGTAGGTTTGTTACTACAGGCATAGACTTTAAGACCCATACACTAGCTGCCTAGAAGCTAATCTTCTCCTAGCTGTCTTCAGAACAAGAGGTAGAACTTTCCAGACCCATGTCTGCCTGGAAACTGCCATGTTTCCACCTTGATGATAATGGACTGAACTTCTGAACCTATAAGCTAGCCCCAATTAATTGTTGTCTTTTATAAGAGTTGACTTGGTCATGGTGACTAGTCACAGCAAAAAAACCCTGACTAATACTCTCTGTGTCTTTGAAGAAGCCCTGGTGCTCAGAATGTATTCTGGAACACATTTAAGACTGTGTTAAACAACAGATCTATCGTTCCCATGCTACTATGACACTTTTGTATCTGGTCACAGGTCCAGCTACCTTCCTATCTTCCTATTAACACAGGACAACTTTGTACTAAGGAGGAACAACAAATAGAGTTCTTGTGGAAGGATCTTTGAACCAATTTCTCATTTGGTAAAAATCAAAGAATATTCTTTGGTCAGAAATATTGGACAGTTGCCCACTACCCATCACCATAACTTCCAGCCTCCTGCTTCAGCAGGAGACTGGCTGGTCACTAAGTTTTAAGATAAAAGGAATGTATGAGCCCCAAGGCTATACTTGCATGCTTTGTTCTTAAACCCAACAGCAACTAGAACTGCATATTGGAAATTATAGGAGATAAAATAAAGCCCAATATTAACCAGGAATATATCCACTGAATCAAACTGCCCAAGAACACATAATAAATTAGGTCTTGTGATGGTTTGTATACTCTTGGGCTAGAGAGTGGCACTATTAGGAGGTGTGGCCTTGTTGGAGTAGGTGTGTCACTGTGGGCATGGGCTTTAATACCTTAGTCCTAGCTGCCTGGAAGTCAGTCTTCTCTTAGAGGACTACAGATGAAATTGTAGAACTCTCAGCTCCTCCTACACCATGCCTGCCTGGACACTGCCATGCTCCTGCCTTGATGATACTAGACTGAGTCTCTGATCCTGTAAGTGAGCACCAATTAAATGTTGTCCTTATAAGAGTTGCCGTGATCATAGTGTCTGTTCACAGCAGTAAAACTCTAATTAAGACAGGTCCAGAACCTGACATTTGACATAGCATTTTCTTTCAGATAATTTTAATATGTCAAGATTCAGTTGTTTTTTTCCCCAAAGAGATATTATAGGTCATATTTTATATCACAGGAATAAACAATGTTAGAAATGAATAAATCAGAACTCAAGTATTCTGATCATGGCTCAGTGTGAAAAGGAAAAATTATTTTTCCTTCTCAGTAGTAAGGAAATTCTATCACACAAGAAATTGTTTCCTAGGAGACTTTGTGTACATTGTCACCATGGAGACCAACTCAGTGGCCCTCTCTGCTTCAAACAAGCAGCTTGGATCTTTTGTGAAAGCTTGTTTGGGTACCAAATATTAGAAACATGTGGACATGCTCTACACATTGTATGAGATTTTCCAAATCTTCATTTGGCATCTTAGGCAAATTTAACACATTGTGCCTTTCAAACTCCTCTTGAAATAAAAAATATATGAGAACAGTCAGAAATAAGGAGAGTTAGCAGGCCATCAGCCCCTTCAACAAGATAAGCCACATCAACTCAGACTTGGGAAGATGCCTACAGGAAGCAGCTAGCAGCCTTCTGTTCATGTGCTTCCTCTTCTCTGAATAGTTCCAAAGGCCAAAGAGGACCCTGACAATGCAAATATATTAGTGTTGTATGGCAGAGAATATGAAATTTTTTGTTTTCATTTAGATTCTCTGAAATTCACTTTTGACATAAAACACAATTGCCATTAAAACAATTCAAATCACACTGATTACCTCAATCATTTAGTGAATTTTTCTCTTTGCAAAGCCAAACAGTATGCCATCATGTTATCCCACAAGCCAACATGGACAAGAATGGGGCCAAACTCCAGGCTTGACCTCCTCTGACTAACTTGTCTTAGGGATCCAGTGATCCTGGATTGTTTTTAGGGATCCTGGCTGGGTAGAAAGGATGAAAAGCTCAAGAAATTATGAAGGTTTATTTCTTCCTGTGTGACTAGCGCAGCGCTGCAGCATCATTCTTGGTTGGCATCACACAGGCAGGAACAGACATGGAAATGAATGCAAAGGGAGGAAGGTTGAGAGAGAATGTCACAGTGTTGGTCATTCAATTAGGTACACAGAGAAGATTCTGTTAGATCAAGAGTAGACACTTGACTTTCATGCATGACATCAGGAAGTACCTTTTCCTGTTAACTCACTTTATTTATGTGAGCTCAGATGATCATATGTGATCACTGGTACTGGCTCTTTGTGGAGTTTCTGATATGGATGATTTAGTATTTTCCCTCTTCTCTTGGACACCTAAGAGCATTTTCCAGATAAGAAAGGCCATATTCTGTGAGAAGTAACATTGTGTCCTCTGTGGTACTTTCCAGGTTGGCATGCATTTGCCTTCACCATCTAAAATGTACCTATCATTGCTCCAGACTTGACTTCCTGTGGGATATAGCTGTGCCTGACACACAGGTGCACCTGTACCCACATATGAAACAAGCACATACCAAACACACATCTATTTACTCACACATAAATATAATTAATTAGTTAAAAAATACATCTAAAGTCAAGTGTCCAGGAAATGATCTCAGGGTACTAAGACATTTAGGGAACATAATGAACATAGGTTAAGTGCTACCCAATGTATTTGTTTGCCTTTTGGAAGCTCACAACACATCCTCTAGGAGCCTTCAGTACGGGTCCACTTCTCATGTCTTGCAACATGGTTTTTCTCATAGAAGGTTTGAGAAAGAGCCAACAACAAAATGATACCTATTCTCTAGGACAACTATTAGAAAAAAATCACTATGTATTCTTCCAAAGTAAGGGAGGCTTTTGAGGGATCAGAGGTTGTAGAACAAAAAATATTACATAAAAGCGAAGGTCAGATAATAGGAAGAAATGAGGTGACTAGACGAATGCTTGAATAATATAAGGATAAATAGGATAAATAAGGATAAATGTTTGAAGTACATCACTCAGATATCTTTTATATCCCCTGAAGTTGGAAAGGCAGAGCAAGAATCACGATACACAGAGTCCATAGGGCAGGCTTGGAAGCCTGGGCTTTTGGTGAGGTTCTCACATGAGAAACATTGCTTTCAAATCTGACTCTGACACGTCTTGCAGGAAATGTGGTACAACATTTTCTGCACCAAGGAAGTTCCACATGACCACCTCTCATCTACAATTATTTACCATTTGCTAAAATAAAGTAGGTAAATCGTAGATAAATCTACATAAATAGTAGGTAAATCTCAGCCTAAGGGATGCCTCTTCAGAGCATCATCAGGGAAAAAAATGATTACAATGAAAATAAGATGGAGAATAAAAAACAAAACACTTGTAGAAATCTCTTCCAGCAGTAAGAGTACCAAACAGTAGTGGCCTAATTGAAACTTATTTCTCAGACAATTGAGTGAAATTGTCACATCCTTTACAGAAAGCAGCACTCAAAGTTGCTGCTTTAATTGTTTCATCTCTTTTGCTCTCCTTTATAAGCACAAGTAGTGCCCTGTCCCTGGTGCATCTCTTTATGCCATCATTGCCATGGCAACAAATGTGTTTTAATGACAGAGAGGCACAGGAAGATTAAAATGAAGTAATAAAAGTAAGGGGGATAAAATAGCATTGGGTTGATTGAATTTTATGTGAAGTGCTATTGATTTTATTAACAAAGGTTAATGCTGTATCGAATTCAAGTTTTATGTCCTGGTGAGATGCTCAAACTGCAGATGATGTCTTCCCATAAGATGTTATTTAAGTACATATACATTTTTACCCTTGAGAGTCCAACTTCCCAAAGTAATAACTGTTTTTACTTAATTTTCGTGAATGAAGAAACTACAAATTTGGAATATTTCCTCCCTTCAAATTTTCTAGAAATAGGGATAAAATAAAACCAAACCGGTACCTATCATCAATGAATGTCAATTAGATACATCTGTCTTGAAGTGGTAGGGTTTGGAGCAATTTTAAATGACACACAAAAATAGAAAAATAAATTTCAGCATATTCAATAGCAGAAAGGTGTAAAAGGAGCCCAAAATAAGCTCTTGGAAGGGACCATAAAAAGAATAAAACAGGAGGAGAGGGGGATGTGAGAGAAGACACGGATGGGGAGGGAATATCTCTCAACAGTGCTGAGTAGACTACTCACAAGTCACCCACTGAGGACGTACTGCAGGTCAGCAGGAAATCTGATTCCCCCACTAAATAAAAGGAGTTGAAGGCAGTCTGCAGGTACCTCTGCACTTGGCAGATATAATGCATGAGAGGGTAGCATGCTATCTTCTTTTTCCTTTGTATTGATGCACTGTACATTTGTTAATCAAAATATAACTTCTCATATGTTTAAACATGATGTAATTGTCAAATCAGAGGAACTGAAAACAATCCATCATCAAAAACATGTGTCACCTCCAAATACTGGAGGTCAGGCCTCTATCCCCACCTTTGCAAGTTTAGAATTGCCACAGCCCTTCTATACTTAGAGAAGGGAGGAGATGTCAGGGGCAGCCCTGCTTACACACTGTAGGCCTAAAATCAGCCATAGGCCTAAAATCAGCAATAGGTCTGTCATACATGTATACTAACACCAAGTCTTGGGTCTCAGTGGAAAAACATTAAAACAGATGGCTATAAGTTAATGTCAACAGGCAACTTTTGTGGAAATTTACAAGCCTGAATAGTCATAGACCTTGTAAATAGGTAGCCTTGGCAGACAACACCAACTTAGATAAGGTCAAGTGAGTCATAGGCAGAGTCATAGTGACTTGTCCCCTGAACCTTCACCCAGCCGATACCCAGTTCTGAAGATATCTGTATTCCCCATGAACACTCACACTCCAGTGTCATTCCCTTCCCCACATCCTGCCTTTCTGTGTTTATACCCCTGTGTGAATTAATTATGATTTGAGAAAAAAAATTTTTTAAAAAAGAAAATAAAATTAAAAAAAAGAAAGAAAGAAAAAAAACATGTGTCACTTTTTTTTCCTGTAGTCAGCACACTCCCAGTTCCTTCTTCTGGCTATTTAGAAATACACTAGTGTTAGAAAGACATCATTGCTACCTATAGTTACCCAATTGTGTAATAGAGCACCAGCATATTTCTCCTGTCTAATTATAACTTAGTATCCATTCACCAGGTTGCATCACCTGTCTCGCCTTACCCTCGATGAACTTCGGAGAAGTCAAATTTGATCTTTCATGTATGGGGGTGATCAAAGTATTTTTCTTTGTACGTTTGACTTATTTTATTCTACTTAATGTCCTCCAGGGCTATCCATATTTGGATAAATAATAAGACATAAGCTTTTAAGGCAGAGTAGTTCTGCTTATGAGGTCATATTCTCTTATGAATTCCCCTGTGAACTGAAATAAAGGTTGACGAAGAGCATGTGTGGGCAAGACCTAGCTTCCACCTACCCGTACATATGTAGCAGACGTGAAGTTTGATCCTGATGCGTTTGTCCCAATTACCGGAGCAGGGAGTATTCTTGAATCTGTTGCCTGCCTCTGGATCCTGTTCCTCTAACTGGGATGCCCTGTCTGGCCTCAGTGGGAGAAAAAAATGCCTAGTCCTGCAGTAACTTGAGGTGGAAGCATGGATGAGTACCCAGAGGGAACATCCCCATTCTCAGAGGAGAAGGGGAAGGTGATTGAGAAGAAGCTATGTGGGAGGTGACTGGGAGGAGAGAGGGGCTTGAAACAGGATGTAACATGACTGACTGAATAAATAAATAAATAAATAAATAAATAAATAAATAAATAAATAAATTTGTAGGTTGAGAAATATATGTTGACTATAGTGAATAGTGAGATATAACCTCACCCCGATTGAAGTAGCTAGTTTAAAAGATGAAAAATAATTAATGATGATACAGAGAAAAGAGAATACTCCTATTTTGTTGATGAATATATAAACAATTGTAGTCATTGTACAATCATATAGAAGTTCCTCAAAACAGTAAGACTAGACCTGCGAGCCCACCCCCCGCCCCCCCATCTACCTCCTGGACATATGTCCACAGGAATAAGCATGTGGAAAGAGATACCTTCATTCCCATTCTCAATGCATCACAATTCCATAGCCAAGATATGGACTCAATCTGGAATGCACACATTGTTCTTAGTTCTGAACACTCTATTCCACGGCTGCCCCAAAGGCAGCTAGGTGTGTTTCTACTTTATAGCTAAAAAGGTGGATGACAAAAACCTCACTTTTGAAACTACAGAAGAAAACCTTGCCTGAGTTTCTACCAGCCACCATCACTATATTTCTAACTATATGATGCTAATGACTCTTATTTAGATTTAAAGTACACCAGCAATGATACAAAATCTTCACCAACAGTGCCTAATACTGCCTTTTATTTGAAATTAAGAGACCAAATGATTGAGATGTATCATAGATCCTGGTGCTCTCTCTCTCTCTCTCTCTCTCTCTCTCTCTCTCTCTCTCTCTCGCTCTCTCTCTCTCTCTCCTCTCTTGTCTTTCTTTCTTTCTTCCTTTCTCTTCCTTCCTTCCTTCCTTCCTTTCTTCCTTTCTTTTGTTGATTCTTGTGAATTTCATATCATTTACCCCAATCTCACTCATCTCCCTGTCCTTTCACATTTGTACTCTGCCCTCTGAACCTTCTCTCCCACCCCCCCTCACAAAAGAAAGAATAAAAAATAAAGAAAGAAAACAAAGAAACATCTCACTGTGGAATTTGTAGTGCATCACAGTGTGTCACATAATATACACTTTTGTCCACACATCTTTATTTACAGATGTTCATTTTTGTGACTTGTTAGCTGGTTCTAGGTCACTGATTTCTGAAGCTAAACTATCAATACTGAATGCTCATTAGGACTCCTCTAGGATATCCTGTTACTGCCCTTTGTTCTGTAGCCTTGGATCCGCAGGACTCACCCCTTTGCATGCTCCAGTAGCTCATAAATAGGGTAGATGTTGGATTGGGCTAATTTAAAGCCCTAGATCTGGACCAGGGTGGTAGCTGAGTTGGTCAACCCACCAGCTCTCTGTACCTATACTACTAGGGTTAGCTCTTCAGCATGATCCTGGCTAGTTTACTTAATGCCACAGCCCAGAAAGGGCAGGGTTAGCTTTCTTATTCTCATGCTCTCTAGGATAGTCCACTAGGACCCATGCCATGAGGTTCATCTCTACTGTGTTTCCCAGAAGAGGTTCAGGTCCTGGTCTCTCAAACGCTACAACCAGTGGGATGTGCATGGGGAGTGGGGATCTCTGCCTTACCTATGCCACCAAATTGCAGACTAGCTCCCCGTCTCCCTTGCCCTCAGGGGCTGCTCATCCATAACCCTGCCACCAAGGCCAGCTCTACTGTGCTAACCAGGCATGATGCAGGACCTGCTCTCCCAAGTGCCACAGTCAGTGATGGGTTGTGCCTGCTATACAGAGCCCTTGGATATTATCAAGTTCCCAGGAAGCATTGACTTTTTTGTTAATATGAGCCAATGACATAAATATGGACCACTGCTACTGCATGACCACATACTCAGACCCTTATGGGCCAAGCCTCACCTTGGTCTCAAGTGTCAGGATAGGCTACTCCCATCAGATTAGTCCTCTCCACCCTTATGAATCTAGTTCCACCTCTCTTCATAGTGCTCAAACCTTTCTGTTTGTCTTTCTCTTTCATCTCTCTACCATATACTTGCACAGGGTAATGGCTCTTGTTATGTGTGGGCCACATGGCAGTAGGCAGGCCTCTTGGTATCTTCCACTTGCCCACACACACTATGTGGTGGTGGGCAAACCTCAGGTCCTTATTTTCAAGTATAAAAATCAAGCCGTGAGATCTACCTAGATTCAAGGCACAGAGTCTAGTGTTCTCAGGCTCAATTCTGTAATATACGGTATAGGAGAGTATGCCAAGAACTGGAAAAGCCAATTTGATTGACAATTAAAATGTTACTAAAGGCATCTAAGCCAAATACGCTCATCTGTAAGTGGAAAAAAATAGCATCTGCCCAGTGATATGAATGATGATTAAAATGAAGTGTACTGCTCATTAGATGCACTTGGCCTATTAGTGTAGCAAATGTTCCTCTCCTTCTGATGCAGGATCAACTTTTGACCATGTTTCTACAACTATGCTTAAGCACTGAATGTACGCCAAGTCAAATATCATACACTAAGCCTTTTTAATAGTCATAGCTTATGTTCTCATGAGACTGCCAGAAGTCACTCATCTTTATGACGAGGTGACTGTTGATGCAAACGCCTGTATCTCAGCCCACTACTCTGATGCATTGACATAAATGCCCAGTTTTTATTTGTATGCGTGTCTTGGCTGTAGAGGCACTGTGTTGTTTTTATTATTATGGCTTTTTAGTACAACTTAAAATCAAGTATGGTGATACCTCTAGCATTACTCTTTTCATTCAGGATAGCTTTGGCTTTACATTTTTGGGGACAATTTCATTAACACATAAATTAAGATCAAAATATTAATCGTGTCAAATTACAAGCAGGGGAAGCCTTTCCATTTTCGAATGTCGTCTTCAATTTCTTCTATCAATGTTTTGAAGTTTTCATTATCTTTCAGGTTTTTGTTTAGGTTCTGTGGTTGTTAAAATATATGAATACTTGGTACTTAGTTGGTAAAACTGAATACCATATATTCCAAAATTGAGTCTGATAACACATGTAAAGCCAGAATGTGTGGTAAAGATGCACTGGGCTCTATGGCTTGAACCTAGGGAGATCTTAAGGCTTTGATTTTTCTCGATTGAAAACCAGGACCACAGCCTGGGTAGTATAGAAGAGCTGGTCCTGCTAATGTCAGCCAGGGTAAGGCCACCCTGAGGCTGTAAAAGCAGGACAGCTGGCTCTGCCTTTTCCTGGCTGCACAATTGGATGAGCTAACCTGAACAATGCTAAAGAACTTGCCCTGGAGGTGTGATTGTGGGAGAGCTGGCAAGCTGACCAGATCAGCTACCACCAGGCCCAAATTCAGAACTTTGTGTGGGCATGTACACACATTTATCCAATCAATGAATTGCTAAAGCTTTTGAAGGGATTGGCCACTCTGATCCAAAGCCTCAGGCTCTCCACAACACAGGGCAACCACAGGAAACCCAGTAAGAATTCAGTATTGATCCAGATTGAAGTATACGTAGAGGCCTCAAACCAGACCAATAACTCACTGAAATGAAGATTCACAAGCAAAGAAGTGTGAACAAAACGGTATAAATCGGGAAACACTGTGACATGCTACAGCTTCTAAAATGAGTTTTTTTTTTTTTTTTAAGTTGGGAGAGAAGTTTTGAGGACAAAGGGCAGGTACAGGTACAAAGGGACAGGGAGAATGGGCGGGGGGGATGGACATGATGGGACATTCACAAAGAAGCAATAAAAACCAAGGACCTATGATGTAGCCTTCATTTTTTTCATTTCAAATAAAGGATAGGATTTGGCAGTGTTTGTGAAGCCTTTGTAGCATTGCTGGTGTACTTTCCATGCTAAATAAAATAGGGATTTGGAAGTGTGGTGCTGCTGGGGAAAGCATGTCATGAGGTGGACTTTGAGGATTCAAAGGCATCATTTCATTCTCTCTCTCTCTACCATTTACTTATGGATTAAGATGTAAGCTCTCAGCTATTCCTTTCACCATGGTTTTGTTCCATCATCACAGACTCCAACTGTAAAAAATTAAAAGCCCCAGATAAACTCTTCTATAACTTTCCTTGGTCATAATGTTATATCTATCACATCAATATAAAAGTAACTAAATCAGGTTCATTTTAAGGTTATCCATCATAATCAAGTTACTTTCATCCCAGGAATGCAGGTATCTTGGGGTTTCTATTGCCATGCTAAAATATCATCCCCAAAAATAACTTGTGGAGGAAAAGTTTATTGTCACTTACAACTCTTAGGTTACACCTCATCACTCAGGAAGTCAAAGTAAGAACTCAGAGCAGGAACTGAAGTGAAAGCCATGGAATAACATTGCTTTTTAGCTTGTTCACCATGATTTGCTTAGCGTAATTCCATACATCATCCAAGACCTGCTCAGGGCCCTCTGACATCAATCATTAATCAAGAAAATATCCTACAGACTTACTCAAAGGCCAATCTTATGCTGGCATTTTTTTTTCAATTGAGGGACCCTCTTCCAAAACGACACTACCTTTTGTCAAATTGATATAAAACTAATTAGGACAGGAAGACGTGCAATCATATACAAATCAAAAAATGCAATACATCACAAAAATTGATTCAAAGACAAATCATGTGAAAATCTCAATAGAGGTAGATTCAATATCATGTCATGATAAAACTCACAAGAGACTAAGAATAAATGTATGTTACAACATAATAAAGGCTTGATATAACAAACCCATAGCCAATATCAAGCCAAACGGAGAAAAACTCAAAGAATCTCCTTTAAAATGAAGAACAAGGCAAGAGTGTGGATTCTCCATTCCTATTCAATATAGAGCAGGGAGTACTATCAAGAACAATAAGGGAGGAACCAAGTAAAATGAGCAAGAAAGGAAAAAGGCAAACAATCACTGTTTGCAGATGAAATTCTTTACATAAGAGACCTTAAAGACTGCACCAGAAACCTCTGAAAGCTAAAAAAATACTTTCAACAAAGTGAGGTATACAAAAGTAGTCCCAAAATGTGTCGACACTCTTCATATATACCAATAGTGAATATGCTGAGCGAAAAATCAGAAAATCAAGCCCATTCACGATTTCCTCATACTTTTAAAAATCTGGCTGTGGTAATTACACAGCATCACTTCTAACCTTCTTTCTAGGAGAGAGTAGCCACAATACAAAGAGAAATTAAAGCAATAAACTCTCTGGCTCAATAAGAAAGTTTGCAGTCACACTGTAGGAAGAGCTGAGGGTATACAGGATCTCTTCATGATCTACCTGTTTACTCAGAAGGTTTTAGCCTCCCTGGGTTTTGTTTGGTTGGTTGGTTGGTTAGTTGGGTATTTTTCTTTGTTTGGAGTTTTGTTTTTACTTACTAACTCTCTAAACGAATCTCAGGTTTGTGCTGCTCTCCTTAGACCCTCTCTGTTCACACAGTTGATATCCCACTATGATGCCCCTCAATGTTTAAGATGTGGAGAATCTAAAAGATCATATGATATCACCTAAACGTACCATGCTTGAACCACAAGTCTGTAGTGCAAATTATGGTTTCTTCAAAAACACAGAGAGGTTATGTGAATATATTTTGTTTTAATCCCAAGTGTGTCTTCTTGGGCTCTGGCTCAGGTGTGATTTTGCCTATTGAAGATAGTTCATATTTGAAATTCTGGACTCTTGAGTGGGTATAAAATTGCCAGAGCCTGGAGAGACTGCAAGCACTGCTGCTGCTCCTGCTGCTGTCTCTTCTAATGTTTCTGGTTGCTGGTTACTGTTTGCTGGATTGCTGGTTGGAGGTGTCCTGAGAATGAAGCTCCAACTTGCCCCAAGAAATTTGAGGCTCTTAATCAACAGGAAGTAGTGTAGCAAGATCTATGTCCCCTTTCTCCTATAACCTTCTTTCTCTTCTACCTAGTGGCTGGGAGTTAGAAGGGTGGAGA
This sequence comes from Grammomys surdaster, assembly GCF_004785775.1. NCBI lineage: Eukaryota > Metazoa > Chordata > Mammalia > Rodentia > Muridae > Grammomys > Grammomys surdaster. The sequence goes on along the minus strand of NW_021620189.1, from coordinate 918,689 downwards.
AGGTTGGTAGAAAAAAATAACCTAATTAAGTAGCCAACAGACCATTTACACAAGTCAGCACACAGAATCCTCAGTTACACAAATTCAAAATCAGGGACTTGAATTAATCTCCGATTGCTTGCTGATATCACAGGGCTGACGTGCCTAGCCTTGCTTTCTCCCTTTAGCTAAGGTCTTACTGTGCCTATCAGTCTTGTGATCCATCCACCTACTGATGTGCTCCACTCCAAGTTACTAGCCTCCCTAAAATGTGTTCTCCATGATACAGGACAGTCCAGTAAGTAGGGCTAAAGTTTTATTGCTTTCCTTCTTTTAAAATGTCCTAAAATGATATGTGAGGCATTTGTCATAGCAGAGGCCATTTTGACATTTGATATGACCATTGGTCACCAGTCAGCCATATTCCTGGCACTGTCTCATTGCTCTATATACTGACCCTCAGTAAATTATTTTCAGCTTCTCAAATGCACTAAGTACTTCCTCCTCAGTACACATTTACACTTTCCACTCTCCCCTTGACTTCTCTTCTCCACATCACCTATGTTGTTTTTCCCTGACATTTCTTGAGATATAGCTAAACCTTCCAAATATTTGCTCTGCTGTGAATCTGGGGTATTTGTCCTAGTTATTTCTCTCATATCCTCTCCAAAGTCTGGTAGTTCTGAATCTCACTGTGCTCTAATACCACATGGTTGACCTGTCTGTCAACAACAACAACAACTACACAATCTGACAATAGCCAAGTCAATCTCAGATCAGGACCTGGATCTCATAGTTGGTATCCTCCACTATTCACAACAGATGTCCTGCCTCCACTTTGAGCTCCTTGGCTGTGATGAACAGAACCTGTGCTTGTACTGTTGACTGAGAAAAGCCTAGAACTTCCACGTGGGTCAGTTCTGACAGTGATTCTTCCCCTGAGATTTTCAAGCTGCTGGAAACTCAAGGCTTCCAGCCCTGCTCCAAACCTTTTCTCAGTGTAATTTCTGTCTCTTTCCCTGGGCAGCTCTTTGCACTGTTCCACGCTTTCATGCCAACTGCCCAGAAAGGCAAGAATGGGCAGGTCTAACAATTGTATATTTCATTAGGTTAAATATCAAAATGAACCACAATGAGGACTAGTTATCATTCTCTTAAAATATTGTAGGAAGGAAGAAACTCCTCTGGAGAGCATCCAAGGAGAAAAGACATATCAGTAAACACAAGCATTCGGTGCAGCTTTTTCAAAGCTGATATGATTGATGCAGGCTATGAGAAGGGATGCTTTCCTCTAATAACTATGCAGACAAGTCTCTGGACTCACTACTGAAACTGAGCTGAAGTTCTATGGTCTGTGCTTGTGACTGCATATACAAGTTATGTATGTACAGGGAACATGAGCTTGATCTAGAGACTGTGCCAGAGTCCAAGTCCTATATCTAGTCAAGAGGTAGCACAGGGAATCCTATGTTGGCAGTGGTATATCACTAAGAAAGAGCCATCATGATCTTTTAAAGCAGTAGTTTTTGATATCTCTCATTAATCCATTGCGTTGAATAGTTCTATGTGAACTTGACACTGTAAGACTCTAGAGAGCAGAGCCTTAGTTTACCGGAGACTCCCTCAGTGAACCACATGGAAACGAGAATCGCTGCAAAAAGCAAGAGGAATTTTTAATGTTCCAGCATGCTGGGGCCATCCTGCATCCCAAAAGGAGACGCGACCCCGCACAGCTTGTTCAGCGGGCGTTTATACAGTCCCTAGTGGTAGTACCCATTAGGCACAATGTGACTGGCAGAACAGCGACTTTTTAAACTGATTGGTCTTCAGGGAATGAGGCAGCAAGGACTTCCCTTGTCTGTGTGTGGCCAAGACCCATTGTCCATGTGCTCTGGGGAACCCCCACCACCACCACCACCACCACCACCACCTGCAGGTCAGTCCCCACCTCCTGTGGTGTGAGGAATGTTAATTAGCCTCTGCCTTCTGGAGTGGAGGGGTGCCTGTGTATTCTATGACCTTTTTTTTTCAGGAGGGGAGGGGTCTGGTGGAATTTTCCTCTTCAGCGCAAGAAGGTGTTCAGAGGAGGGAACACCAACTAAGAAAATTCTTTATAAGATTGTTCTGTCAGCAAGCCTGTAGAGCATTTTCTCAATTAGTAACTGATGGGGAAGGGCCCAGCTCCTTGTGAGTGGTGCCATCCCTGAGCTTGTGGTCCTGAGTTCTATAGGAAAGTAGGCAGAGCAAGCCATGAGGAGCAAGCCAGTAAGCAACATGCCTCTACGGCATCTGCATCAGTTCATGCCTCCAGGTTTCTACCTTCTTTGAGTCCCTGTCCTAACTTCCTTCCATGATGAAGTATAAGCTAAATAAACCCTTTGCTCCCCAAGTTGCTGGAGTCATGGTGCTTCATCACAGAAATAGTAACCCTAAGACAAGTTGGTACCAGGATAGTAGGGTTTTGCTCTACTATCCTGGTACCAACCTGGTACCCAACTGCTCCCCAAGTTGCTGAGGTCATGGTGCTTCATCACAGAAATAGTAACCCTAAGACAAGTTGGTACCAGGATAGTAGGGTTTTGCTCTACTATCCTGGTACAGACCTGACCTTGCTCCTTCTGAGATGATTGTAGAAGAAATTCCTTTCCTCTCCAACTTACTTCTTGGTCATTGTGTTTCATCACAGCAATAGAAACTTAACTGACACAACCATTCATTAACCACATCTTAAATCTTAATACTTCGAAATGGGGATTGAATGTCAATGTGCACTTAAGTTAAGTCAAACCATCGCAAATACCTAAAAAATCACCATGCTATACTGAACCTTCCCGGTAGAAGAAATCTGCACAAGCAGTGGAAATAAGAAGCCCCTCCTATGTTTATCACACTTATATTTACTCAGATTAAGCAAAAGTTTAAACCTATATTTGTTAAAGAGTATCAACCAGCAACTTTTCCTAAAACTTCACTGTGGTCCTGTCAGAGTTAAGAGTTACCATTCTTTCTTTACAGCATGCATTCCACAGCAGCATATCAAAATATGACTGTCTTTATTTTATAGATCCAATAAAGCTAGGTGACTTGTCCAAAAGAACAGTCAGTAAGATGAGGAGCCTGGATTCCAACCCAGGTCTTCTGTTTTGTAGTAGTCTGAGGAACTGTATAGCAAGACCTGCAATTAGCACAGGGAGCAAAAGAAGAAAATTCCTTGGGGGAGTTACTCTACTGAGTGGGTGAGAATGATTTGTTATTAACATATCAGTGATGGCTGAGTAAACCGGTACTTGTCCCTGTGGGGGCCCTTAAAACTAAGTTCTGCAAGGTCTAACTCCAGATACTGCTTTCATGTAAAGAGCAACTAAGGTTACATCTGCATCTCACCTTCTGAGTCATCCCAGGCCCCACTGTGGAGATGAGAACTAATTAGATTTGACTACTTGTATTTCATCCAACCCGAAGCAAATGAAGCATTAATCACCGCCTTTTTTTTCTATAGTATCAATTTGATTAATTTGCAGTTGTTTTCGCACTGAGTAGAAAGCTTCTTGGCATGTCTTCAGCTGCGGAGGTGGAAGCTACTCTACACCAGTTCTGTAAGGTCACGGATCACAGGCTTTGAAAACAGTGTTAATAAAACTCTACACTTTTTACTGCTAAGAAGACAAAGTTTACATGTAGAGTATCTCCATAAATACCTGCCACCATTATTACTAATAGTGCTATGCAGATTACATCCAGTAAATGGTTTGAATTTTGGGGTTGCTGTGGACCAAATGTTTTATGCAGGTTGTATCCAATAATTTGTTTGAATTTTGGGGTTGCTGAGGATCAAATGTTTTTGTGCTTGGGCTGTTGTCATAGCTCAGCAAATAGCTCACTTACAATCAAGTCTAAGGATCTGAGTCCAGTTCCCAGGACCCACATAGTGGAGGGAGAGAACTGATGCCCTCCAATTTCCTTTCCTCTTCTCTTATGACCTTCACATGCATATTTATGGGTAAATAAATGATAAATTAGAAAATAAATTTTAAAATTTGTGCCTCTCAGAACTCATACATGGAAACCCTAATTCATCCAAGCCATTGATTGGTAATTAGTTTATATGCATGGATCATTTATCTAAGTTTGAGGTCCTTATAAGAGAAAGAAGATAATATGTTCCTCATTCTGCAATTCATGATGCCTCAGATGCAATGTAAATACATCTGTCCACAAGCCAGAAAAGTCACTGACCAACACAGCATCTATTGCCTCCTTAGTTTGAATTTCTTTCTAGCCACCTAAACTCTGAAATTTGAGTATTTGAGGACATGCTGCAGTCTATAATGTAACAATGTAGAAGTCTAAGCTGTCCAGACCAGAAACAAAGAATGAGAAAAATGGAAAAAGGAAGGGAGGAGGTGGAGAAAAGGAAGATAAGAGATAAAAAAAAAGTACAAATTATCTATAAATCATTTTTTTCTGGGAATGGTTTGTGTTCCAAGAGCCCCATTCTTTACAATGATTGCTTGTTGTTTAGGATCATCATAAAGAATCCTTTCTTTTCCAGAGTATCATCAGGAGAGTCCCAGACTTCTCAGGTTGTGCCAAGTGGCCACTCTCCCCAGCAAAATCAGACTGGCAGCCACAGAAGATATTCAGAAAACAAGCACATGCTGACCACTGTTGTCTTTGGGAAAGCCAGTCCTGCCTCTATGAATCATTAGCATGCTTGATTCATGCTGGGACTGAAGCTGTGTAATCTGTATAACAATAACACTAAGAAAAAGAAAAAATAACATACTGGGGATGATGCCAGTGATCAGGGTGCTATAATTAAAAGCAAATCTATCACTGCAGCCAGAGTAGGTCAGTCATCTTGGTATAGTCTTTGATGAGAATGGAAAACAAATCAAAAATATAAACAAGTTCCTATGAACACATGAGCAAGAAACTATTAGAAATCTGCATACTTTTGACTCAGTAGCCTGGGAACCTCACCAGTGAGCCACAGCTCAGACCATATTCCATATACGTAAAATTGTGTAAGATGGGGGACATTCTGTTCCAGTTCTCATTGAATACAGTCTGATTAAGAAACAAACACAAGAATCAAGTAAGACAAGCTCACCTCCTCCCTTGTGTGGAGCCAGAATATATTATCAAAGAGATGGGAGGATGGATCCTGTCTCCATCTAATCTGTAGGAGTCTTAGTTCCTTGGGATCCTGATTTCCATGTGTCTTACTCCTTTTCCAATAGCAGGTACAAGATAGGTGCTCAGTGAGATTCATAACACACACACACACACACACACACACACACACACACACAAACTTATCTATGACAGGTCAATTGTGGAAATTGGAAAATATAAAGCTGTCAGTGGAACCAGGAAATAGTCTTTTATTTTGGAACCTGTGGTAACTTGAAAGAGAAATGACCACAACAGACTTGAGTATTTGAGCACTTGGTCCTCAGTTGGAGACACTGTTTGGAGTGGTTATAGGACTTTTAGGAGGAGAAGGCTTGATGGATGAAGCTTGTCATTGTGGTAGCTTTGGGTTTTATGTCCTTAGCCTCCTAGTTTGCCATTTCTGCTTTCTTCATGCAGACAGAAATGTGATGAGACTTTATTACAGCAATAGAAAAGTAACTTTTACAGAGCCTCTTTCCATGACTTCTCCTTCAGCCTGTAGGTGGATAGTTCTGCCCAGTGGTTAGCCATGGAGCTGAACAAACAGACAGCTAGGGTTATAATCCCTACATCTTTTCTGTCCAGTGGAACTTAGATAAGTTCCTTTAATTTATAGAATAATAATTAGATGAGATTGTGTATATAATGACATAAAATATATGTAAAGTTTCTGATGTCTTCTAGAGAGTCAGGAATAATGTTGCATTTCTCTACTCCCAGTTGTTTTCCTCTTGAACCAAGTCATTTGAGCACTGCTCAGGATCAAGAAAAAGCTACTATTCCTAAGATAAGAAGTAATAAACTGGCTTCCTTACTGGGGTAATTATTAAGAAATACTGGGAGATGAAGGTAAGAATGGAGCTGTGAGCATGAAAGGGAATACAGGAAGCTTAGCTGCACCTTCAGGTCTCCAGACTCAGCCCACTGGATCACTGCTTCCCCTTCAGCTCTATCCTGCCTGTTTATGGAAATGGTTTCATTGGCATGAGAATTCCTCCAGTAGTGTTTTGCTGTATTTGCTGAATGACAAATATTACTGTCTATGTCTGGGATTATAACTTTAGCTGTCTGGTGAGGCCTTTCTACTTGAATTTTCATCCTCTTTTCATCATTTATTAGAAGAACCTCTGCTTCTCTGTGTCTGCCTGAGGGTAGGGAGATGGGAAATGGGGCGAAGAACAGAGGTAGCTCACGTTTCCTAAACTCAATTGGTAAGGAGAAAGGAGAAAGTAAACAGTCAAATGCATTTTAAAATATCCTCAAAAGAGATAATTTTATAAAGATAATTAGATGGGGGTTGTCTGTGCTCATTAAACTTTCATCCTGAAGGTTCTGGTTGCTACTCTAAATGATGTGATGTGCTAAATCTGGAATCCAGGAGAGAGATCAAATGTCTTAGCCAAGCCAAGAGTGCTGTGGGCTGGTGGACTGTTGTGGAACCAGATAAATAAGAGAGGAAGATCCAGCTCCTGATTAAGATTCTTTGTGGGCATTTTCCCTTGAAAAGATGTGCTTTAATTTTAGTGGTATTAATATGTATATCTAGGGGTAGGGGATACATACAAATGCATGTGCCTATAGAGACCTGAAGAGGGTGTCAGATTTCCTGGAGCCTCCAGCCACTAGGAACCAAAATCATATCCAGGCTCTATTACCACTGAGCCATCAAGTGGAGCCTGGGAAGTCTTGTGGAAGAGTTGGAGATAGAATTGAGTAAGCTAGTGAACAAGAACATCACAAGATCTACAGAGGCGACTAACCTAGACCCATGGGGGTTCACAAAGACTGAGCCACCAAAGGAACATGCAGTACTGGACCTAGGCACCATACATATTTTTAGCAAATGTGCAGCTTTGTCTTCATGTAGGACCCCTGTAGAGTGGAAACAGTCTTGGACTCTGTTCTCTGCCATTGGATCCTCTTCCCTCTACCTGGACTGCATCGACGGGCCACACTAGGAGAGGGTCTACTCCTGCTAGGACTAGATGTCCTAGGGTAGGGTGGTACCCAAGGGAGGCTTCCCCTTTTCTTAAGAGAAGGGGAAGGGTAAGTGGGGAAGAGAGTTGTAAGGATGGGACTGGGAAGAGAGGAGGGAGGGGGCTGTGATTAGAATGTAAAGTGAATAAAAAATAAAATAATTTTAAAAATATGTAAAGATCAGATCTTAGATACTATCAAGGCAAAATGTTGGAGACTTGGCTTCTAGCTGAGGTAAACAGCTTTGTTCCCACATGTCCCCATCTATAACGCCATGGCTCTCTGTGGGACTAGAACTGTGGCATTAAATGGAGACTGAAAACTCTGAAGCTGTGAGCCAGCAAAGTACTTTCCTCCTCTGACTGTTTAGGGTACTTATCACAGTGACAAAAAGTACACCTTAGTACACCAAGGATGCTTGAGAAGATGAATTCTCCAATACCTCAACTCTCTAATCAAGACATCACCAATCTTCTAGGATCTCTCTAGACTTTTTCTCAGCAGTTGCACGGAGTGGGGTGTAGCAAGACTAGGATTGGTAGCAAGGACATCAACAGAAAAGAATATAGCAGTGAACAAACTCATTTTAAGGCTGCAGGATTTGCATCTGATATTTGGATTTGCAGACTTCTGAACTCTAACTGGTAGGATTGACACAGCCCAGGAGTGTGGTAAGCCCTCTGTGCTATTACTGTGAGGACTCCATGCAATGCAAGTGTCTAACTCAGCTTTCTATCACTGGTGCAGTATACACAAAACAATCTGTTTAAATTGAAAGGAAGAGCATTTATTTCAACTCACAATCTCAGAGACTTCAATACAGAGTCATGTTATTTCACTGTTATAGACAAAACATCACAGTTAATGCACATGGCAAAGAATTGCTGGTCATCTCCTGTGAGCCAGGAAGTAAAGGGAGAGAAGCCAGTATGCCAATATCACCTTCAAAGGTACACCTGCAACGATATAACATCTAACTAATTCTTTGGGTGTACCATCACCTCCCAAGGAAAGCTGTGCTGGTTCCTTTTCTGTTTCTGTGATGAAATACTATGACAAAAATCAAATTACTAAATAGAGATTTTTTTTTCTAGTGTATGGTTCCAGAGAATCTACAAAGGAAAGGGAGGCATAGCAAGAGGTAGCCAAAGCAGAGAGCTAGCTGATCACATTTCATCTGCACACAGGAAATAAAGAAAGCAAGCAGGAAGTATGATAAGAATATAAACCCTCAAATTCCACTTCTACCTCTACAATGTCTCATAACCTCCAGAAATAGCAACATCAGCAAGACATTCAAATATCTAAGCATATGAGGAAGGTGGGGGCGTTTCACATTCATACTGCTACAGGATGGGGACTAGGTATTTAATACCTGGACTTTTCAAGGCGATGTAAGATCTGAACCACAATACCAAGCATCTAGGATCCATGCTATGCTAGAGATCTTTCTAGTTCATAGTGAATAGTAGTTGTGAGCTTGTATAACAATACTTATAGCAATATGAATAGAACTGAATCTGAATTATTCTTAAAGCAGCTTTTTTTTTTTTTTTGACAATTCTGGTCTTTGGAAAATCTTGCCTGTTTGTGTTGCCCATTAAATGGCAAATTTCTCCTTCAGGCTTGAAATTCTGAATTCTCTATGTTTTGGTAAGCATATGTCAACTAGACACAAATCCTGTGTTATATGAGAAGAAGAGCCTCGAGAAAATTCTTCTATCAAAATTCCTATAAGTAAGTATGAAGGGCATTTTCTCAATGAGTGATTGGTGTGGGAGGACCCAGCTCACTGTGGGTGTTACCATCCCTTGATGAGTGGCCCTTGGTTGTATAAGAAAGTAACCTAGGAGGCACATGGAAAGCAAGCCAGTAAGCAGCCTCTGCTTCAGTTCCTATCTTCAAGTTCCTTCTTTGACTTTCTACTTTGGCTTTTCTCAGTAAAGGATGAAGTAAGGTGTGTAAGTCAAATAAATCTATTTTTCCCTAAGTCATTGTTGGTCAGTACTTTTGTCACAGCAAGAGAAAACAAACTAATGCATATTCTAATCTCTTTACATTTCTTTGCTTCTGGGAGTATCCAGGGAGCATCTTAACCATCAGTATTTCTAAGATGACTGGAACAAAGATAGTGTCCACTGATGTTCAAATGAATAGTTTTATTTATTTGTTTTGCATGTGTATGCATGGAAATGTGTAGACACAAAGCACATGCCACCATTTGTGTGTGAAAGTAAGAGGGCAATTTGAGGCAATCTGTTCTTCATTTCCACTATGAGACTTGGGATTGAGTTTGAGTGATGGGACTTACTCACAAAGCCATCTCACTCAACAACCCCCCAAATGTTTTGTGGTTGAATTGATGTCCTCTATTTGCTAATAGCCCTCTGATCAGTAATTGTTTTTAAGTAAAACTTGTCCTGAATAATACTGAAGTGGATAAAGAAAGGGAATTATAATTACTTTTATTAAATTGATCAATGTTTTGTTATAGCTTCTTGAGCATCCAGTTCTTGTCTAGGTACACTTCCATTTGAGAGCTTTTACCCTTAAACATGGAACTGTAGCAGGAGAGTATGCAGTAGAGAAAGAAGCATAAAGAGGATTAATATATGAAAAAGATCAGTTGTCTGAGGAAGAATGGAAATGCTTTGACCATTGGTACCATTAGTACAATAGAGTATGTTCAGGGAAAACTGATGGTCTTTAAAAGTGGGATAAGGTCATACTATGTAAATAACCTAAGAAGAATGGGGATGCTGTGGCATGGGCTTTTTAAACATCAGAGCTCTCAGTCCCTACTCACTAACCCACTTCCATTCTCAGAATACCTTTGTCACTAAAATGCTTTCTATTTCTTCCACTGCCTAAATACTCCTGGCCCAGTTCTTATTCCTAGACACAAGAACCTGGAAATCTCAATGTCTTCCTTTCAGACTTTGATCTATATCACTTCCAGAACCACCAGTTTTCTTAGGGATTCTCATTCAGATATAAGTTTTTCTGGTGCTCAGCTGAACTCCCAAATCTAAAGATGTAAGACTTTATATTAAAGTTAAATAGACAAGCAGCTATTTATTCCAAGTGTTTTGCCATAAGACAGTATGCCTAATCAACAGACATCAAAGGGTCTCTTTACCCAGATGAAAGGGAAAATATCAAACACTGGTTGTTTTTCATTTTTCATCACAAAATATGGAATTATAAAAATAGCAGGGAGACCCTGCATATCATTCACTCCATTTGCCCCAGTGATTGCATTTTATGTAACAGTAGAATTAAGTGTTCCTGCTGGGCAGGGATGGGAGCTCAGCTTCAACTGGAAAACACCTGCTCTTGCTGCAATTTTCTTGGTACTTAGCAGGAGTTCTTACTTAGAACTTGCTGTTCTAAAGATCTGTTCTGCCAGGAGTTTCCTTTTCTGTATTTAGACTTACAGCCATGTTTGTGTTCACTGGCTTCTGCAAAGGAAGTTTAGGTGTGTGAAAAACTATGGGAAGAACTGGAGAAATCTAAGATTCCTTGTTCCTGAGGTTTCCAGCAACTCTGTTTTTCCTTCCCTAATTTTAAAGGCCTTGCATTTGTTATACATATGCCTGGTCGTGGTGGGGAGTGGGAGAGGTCATCTGCTCATATAATAAACATAGAAAAGTATGTCTGTTTCATTCTGACTCAGAAATGGCCATCTTCCAGACTGGGTCTCTCTATGCCTAGATGTTTAGTTTCTCTAAGAAGACAGCTTATTTTTTAGGAAGAGAAAAGAACCATCTTTGAGATAGTATAAATAGTCCAACTTCACTTTTTATATGGCATGGAACTCAAACCAACAGCTTTGCATATGCCAGAAAAATCCTCTACCACTAAGCCACAACTGTAGCTTACAACGCACATTTAAATTGGCAGTGCATTAACTATTGTAACAGATATTACCATGTGGTCCATAAGGGATGGTGAAATAATTAGTCCACAGCATATGACTCAACATGCTACACCTTCCTCCAGCTCCATGACATCCACACTGACATAAATATCATAAGCATCAAGGCCAACTTCTCAATGGCTATTTCTTCTATAAACATTGAGTTGAACCACACTCACTTATGTTACACTGATGACAGTATAAAGAGAGCACAGTAGTGCCACATGCCTTGAGTCTTTCACTGAACCTGCCCAAGTACCCAACTTTCCCTTTTCCTTCTACCCTTATCCACCATGACATGACAGATATCCACAAGACTTAAGACAAAAACAATTCCCGCTGTGAGGCCTACAATAGTCAAAGTTTCTGTGAATTATTGGCTTTTTCTATATATTCCCTTTAAATACATCATTTTCATCTATCTGAAAAAAATTAAAATGATTCTCTAATATACTTTTGATCTGATAAGGACTGAGAAAATTAGAATTGTGTGAGGAATTACTGTTTGGAACTACCAATAGGGTTGTTGTCCTTGTGACTTGCTGGCAGTAAAAGGGTAGCACATCTTTATGATATGCCAGCTTCCTCCTCAGATAAATAGATGTTACATCTTCCAAGTAAGATGCAATATGAGTGCCCATCAACTCTCCAGCATTCTTGCTAGAAAGGTTTATTCTGACTCTAAAAAGTCATCTAGATACAGCTGGAATGCACAGAAAATAGCAGTCATAGATGAACATAAATGTCTCAACAAAGGTGAAATTCTATTAAGACGAGACCACTAGAAACACTAGGAAGTAACTCTACCAGTCTTCAAAGAATGGAGATCTGGGTGGAAAGGGCATGACAAAGCATAAGTCTTAAATATTGAAATTTCATAAAAATATATGTTCATAGGTAGAAAAGCACATTGATGTTTTGAGTAAAACTCAGTATATTGTACAAATTAGCTGACAAAAATTATCACCAATTTTCATAGAGGTGATGATTGCCTTACAATATTCAATTCTTCAGAGGTGTGCACTGGCATATTGTGGTTAAAAACTTGTATGTTACATTCACAACAATGTAGCAAAATACAAATAATGTTTCAAATGGCTTAGAACCAGGCTTCTGCAAATTATGGCCATTGGGTGGTTTAGGAAAATTGCCTGCCTTTAACAATGAGCTACAACACATTTCACTGTTTCTAATGACTGAACAAAAATGGAATACATAATACTTCCTGATATATAAAAATTATGTGAAATTTAAATTTCAATGGTCATAAAGATTTATTAGAACATAGCCACATGTACCATTTATGTTTTCCATTGGCTGGTTTTGTACCATTGCAGTAGAGCTGATACAGAGCCCACCTGACTCACAAATACTGGAATATACTATTTAGCCTTATACATAAAGTTTGCCAACACCTGACTTGGAAGATACACTGTATAGTTCTTTCCACTTTCCTCTACACTGTTCAGAATATAAAATTTAGCCTCACAATTGCCGCATGAGCTCATCAGGAAAACAATCTGCTTTCCCATAGGTACATGTTAGCTGACATGCATGACAGCAATAGCTGGGTTCTGAGAAGTTCTTTTTGGGGTGTATCTATCACTGTGTAAATATCAGAATGTACTTATGCAAGAGGCAACAAGCAAGCATAGCATCTGTTCTAGTTCCTTTACTGTTGTTTTGGTGAAACATTCTGGCCAAAAGCAACTTAGGGGAGGAAAGATTTTATTTGGCTTCCACTTCTAGGTCAAAACCCATTACTAAGAGAAATCAGGGAAGAAAGTAACCTTATAAGCTGGAGTCAGGAACCATGGAGGAGCACTAGTCCCTGCCTTCTCTCCCTCTTTCCCTCCCTCTCTCCTTCCCTCCCTCCCTTCTTCTCTCTCTCTCTCTCTCTCTCTCTCTGGTTTACACTTGTCTTTCTTACACAAGACCAGGAATGGTGCTGCCCACAGTGCTTGGCTGTCTTGCCACAGTTAACAATCAAGACAATCCCCAATCCCCCACAGGTATATTCACAGGTCAGTCTGATCTAAACAATGCCTCAATCAAAGCTATTCTCTCAGATGATAAAAAGCTGTGTCCAGTTGATAATTAAAGCTTACTAGGTCAACATGGACTATTGTAATATTGTTTTATAATCAAAAAATTTTTTTGTAATTAGGACACTCTAAAACAATAAACCTTAATCAACTCCAGCCTCCTTTTACTCCAATATCAGCTTTCCCAATCTCTGTATTTGCACTTTCAGGTTAAATGTATATGATTCCCACATATGCAGCTTGTAGTGTTTCCCTTTATATCTCTGGCTTATTTCTTGTCTCTCTTACTACAGTGTCCTCCAGTACTATCCACTGTGCTGCAGACAAAAGGACTTTTCTTTACGGCTGAGCAATATTTCATAGTAGAGGCTCTCCACCTTGTTTATTCAGCTAATGGCACCCAGGCTGGATGCCCATCTTCAGGACTGTAAGCAGTACTATTGCTCTGTACCTGTCCTAGTACATCAACCCCATGGACACAAACTCTCATTATTATTGCAAAGAGCATGCCATCAGCTAGTCATGTTTTTTCCAATTCCAATTGATATCTATAACAATTAGTTCCTTTCTGTAACAATTAGTTCCTTTCTATAACAAATAGTTCTTTTGTTAAATTTGATTCAGATCTCCCAATTCTAAGATAGACAGTAGTAATGCATAATTCAATGATCATTATTTATTTTTAAATAAATGTGTCTAGACAGTGAAATATCATAATGAAAGTGACAGGACAACAGGGAAAAGTATATGTGAGAGAGCATCAAAATATTTATCATTTGCCTCATAAAAAAAACGTCATTAGTAGAATTAAACAAAGCCTTCAAGATGATTTGATGGCTAAGACCCTTACTGTTGAGACTGAAAACCTGAGTTCAAACCCTAGGACCCACACATGGAAAGAGAGAAGACAAAGTTGGTCTCTGACCTCCACCTTCACTACCCCTACAAATAAATGTAAAGGTTTAAGGAAAAAAAACACATAGTTTGCAAAACAACATACTGTATCCAGAATATAGAAATCATTGCCAGACTCACTGAGAGAACCAAGAACAGAACAGCAAGTAGGCTAAAGAGTCAACAGCTGCCACTCACCACAGACAGAGTGGTATCCAGTGACTAGTGTAGGAGCACTCTGGGAAGATGCTCAGGACCATCTGTCATCAGGGAAATTGAGACTGAACCACACTCAACATGATGGCTGAACATGGGTGAGCCTGTGAAACACTAATAAAAAAAAAGCACAAATTACAACTAGAATTGATGGCAAGCAATGAAGCAGAGCAAGCAGAACTCATGGTCAGCTGCTGAGACTGAAGATGGCTTGACCTTCAGGAGATAGTGGACCAACTTCTTATCCAGGCAAGTGTGCATTCACCGTGCAATACAATAGCTTAAAGTAAGCAACAGGAAAACAAAATTGTGATTGAAAACCAAAAATCTTGTCTAAAACATTTCATGGTTTATTTATAATCGCTAAAAGCTGAGAACAATCCAAATGCCTGAGTAGATGGTAAAGCCAGCTATGAGATGACATTGTCATGAAAGCTTCCTTACAGTGAAAGGAAAGATTGCTGGCACAAGCATCAACAGGCACCCATCTTAAATGCAGCATGGTAAGTGAAAAGCATCTAAAAAAAATTATCAAAGATAGAACTATAGGAACAGAAGCAGCCTCGGAATAACTGGTAGTAGGGCTAGAGCATGTGCTGAGTATCACAGAGCATGATGGGAAAATCCCAGACTGGAGTGGCAAGCAATGAGGCTGCACTAGGGTTGTGGTCAAGCCATGCTGTGAACCTTTTAAACCCCCCTCACTGGTACTTTACAAAGAACAAGCTTTTGGTGCAAAAATAAAGACTCAGTGGCAAATGTTAAATAAATACACAAGCATTTTCACATATCTGATTGGAAAACAAAATTTGCAAGCTCTATGTCAACAAAACTTTTGACAGCTGTGGGCAGATATTCTTGAAATGGTTTTGCAGAATAATTTTGCAAAAGTTGCTAAAAATTTAATGAGCACACTCTTAGATAAACAATGATTCTATTTCTGAGAATTAGCTCAGAGGTGTACTTGCATACCCTGAAGCCCAGCCATAGAATGTGTAATGGACATGTGCAGATATATAAATATTTACATCTGTTAGAACAGGAAAAGTATCCACGAGTTGTGGCATTCTGTTCAGCATGTTCTAGGTTAAGATGCATTCTTAAGGATCTGTGGTCCAGAGACTTGCAGGGCACCATCTGGATTTGGCTCCACATCACATCAAATGTAATGTGGGGCCTAAAATAGTGTCTGTTTAATAAGTATAATTTCATTACCTAAAGCTATGTTCACTCTGTCATGATGTCAGCATAACAGTTTCCTCCCCTGTGTCCTAAAGCTGGTATTCTCCACAATGGCTATTATAATGTCATACTTTATTGTCCGCCCCTGTTTCAGCTGTTTATAACTTTTAGGAAGAAAAACTTGCTGTGTATTCTCTTCTCTGCACTTATTTCAATAGAAAGCCTCATGGACTGTGCTCAGGCAAGATGGTAGACACTGATCAGACTCCTGGGTCCTGGGTTGCTTCCACATCAACCATATTCAGTTCCTTCCAAATTGGCACCTAGACTGTTGTAAGATATTTAAAATGTTGCAAACTCAAAAAAGTCCTTTTAATTGGTTTTCCATAAAGCCCAGAGGGGACCTTCTAAAACATGTAACTACAGTCTGCACTCTTCTACTGTCTTGTTGTTCCTGGCTGTTGAGATATTACTTCCTCAGGATACCTTATCCTGCTCTCTTCAGTCTCATTGTCATCATCACATGTTACCAAGCTTGCATCCCCTCCCTGTAAACATTCTTGGTTATAGCATGTCTTGTAGCAAATATATTGATTAACCCTCAATTACTGCAATAAGATCTGAAAACAAGTCATTTTAAAGGAGAAAGATGTATTTATTTCTTCTTAGCTCATGAGTGTGGAGATTCAAGAGCAAGCTCAGGTACTACAATGACACTATGGAGAGCGGCATTATAGGAAATGTGTGAGAGGGAAAGATTACACAGAAAGAGCCAAGGATCTTTCTAACTTTAGGACTCAGGCTCTCTTTTATAGCACTCCTAAGCAGCTAACTGAGATCATGTGAAAATTACTTAGTTTGCTCCAAGGACAGAATCGTCTCTAACATATTCATTTTCTACAGGGATTCCAATCTCAGAGCGGTTCCATCACCTCTAAGTGAAGTC
Organism: Grammomys surdaster; assembly: GCF_004785775.1. Classification (NCBI taxonomy): domain Eukaryota; kingdom Metazoa; phylum Chordata; class Mammalia; order Rodentia; family Muridae; genus Grammomys; species Grammomys surdaster. The sequence goes on along the minus strand of NW_021620189.1, from coordinate 902,353 downwards.
ACACCACGACGCCTGGGATAGAGCCCATACAAACTACAATAGCAAAGGATGTATCCTCTCTTGTACTCCGTACTGTCCCCTTTAGCTACCTTCACATACATTTCAGCTTCTATTATTCCCGGGTTCCTTTCTAACTGTGTAAACCAAAAGACCTTCTGAGACATGAATTTAATGTTCTTTCTGTCATCTTTCTTGTATCAGCCAAGGTTTGCTGAGGTCACATAATTATGACCCTGGGCATCTAACTGTTTTGTAGGCTCTGGAGATAGTATCCTGCCTCAGGCTTCTTTTCACCTTCTGTCCATAGCAAGCAATTAGAACAGAGATGTCATTCAAAATTGCTAGGACGGCTAATCCATTCTTTGGCACTCTGCAAACCGTGGAGAGAACATTTCTTTATGTCAATATTCTGTTACCAAGCAATCTTTATGACACTTGGCTACATGAGTCATCGTAGGGATCTACTAATTAGCTAAATGTTTTTATGAACACACTTAGAGCAAAAAAGAAACATAAAGATGTTGGCCTTTAAATCAAAGTCCTATTTTGTTTCTGGTCAATACTGAACCCAATATCATTTGTAGTAGCTGTGACAAGATCCCTCCCAGGCTTTCCTCACTCCCGGTATACTCCTAGACGCTTCTTAAAACATAAATACATGAAAGAAATCTAAATGGAGTTTTACCACATAATGACAAAGTCATTTAGACATCTTAGCCTCAATTAAACATCTTATGCCACAAAGTAAAATCTCTAACTCCAGGAGCAGGCTACATCTTGTTGAGATGCTGGCCAAAGGGCTCCCCAAAATGCCATAAATATCAAAATCTACTGCCAAGACTATTATTTACTCTCCACAACCTTATGGTAAGGCCTTATTACTAAAGACAGTTTACTTATCCCTTGGACCTAATGCCCAACTAGAAGATTCATCCCTACTTACTAGCACTCATGGTGATAGAAGGTATACTATATGCTATTGAATGAAAAGGTAATCATCAATAGCACTTAGCTACAAATCTTGTTACCTACAACAACAACCTGCTTTCAAAATATAGTGTCACAAATGTTGTAGAAGAAACCAATCCACTTTTTAATGTTGTATTTAAGTTCTATTCTAAGAGATCAACCTATACTAGACACTGAAAAATGGCTGAGAATCTGAGACTAGTCATGGGCCAAAGGGAAAACCCTCTCATCATTATTCTTTTAAAGAAATATATCAATAAAAGAACTCATAATGGTATACCACTATACACATAGATCAGTGCCTAGTTGAGCCTTCTAAAACCACATATTATGATTGGATTTAGTGTCAACATACCATAAATTAATATTATCAGAATAAGGAGCCTCAAGTGAAAAACTGTCCCCATTACTTTCAGTTGATAAATACAGACCCACCTGAATTGTGGGTGAGATTTTGTGGTAGCAGCCAAGATAAAAAAAAAAGATACGACAAAATTTACAATCTTACAGCAGATATCCTGTTCCTCTGTCTTTTCCAATCTTTTCCCCCTCTTCCACAATGTTCCCCAAACCTTATGTACATCAAGTGGATCTGGCATCACATACTGACTTGTTCTCTGCATTTGAATTAGTTGTGATGTTCTGCTATTATCTCCATCTGTTGCAAGGAGAAGTATTAAATACTAAATGGTCAGTCCTGAAACCATGTTGCATATATGTAACATTATACTGACTGAGCAGATCAAGTCATATTTGTGTATTTAGTAATATATGTTATATAACAATAGAGAAAAAGAGGCCAAGGACAATGAAATTGTGAGAAGGTTTGGAGGTACATGGGAGGAATTGGAAGGGAAAAAGGGAAAATGAAGAATTGTATTTTAATATCAAATAATAAAAATTATTTTTTGAAGAGTGTACCAGAAAGATCATGTTAGCCTTTTGCTCATTTGGTCTTCCCTCTACAAAGTTGATTCACTCTGTTGCTGCTGTCTCCAGTTTCTTCACTGCTGTCAGACTAGAGTATGGTGCTTTCAATGAGGATGGATGGGCTCCAGAGGTTCATGTTTTGGAAGCTGATCCAAGCAACAAGAATAGGGGTCTCAAACTGCAAGTTGTCAAGGATGAGAGGTGAGAAATAAAGAAGACAAAATTTATAGCTGGGACCAGAAAATCTTGTACAAGCTGATGACTGATGTCAAGCAAATTTATTAAGCGGTGTAGCTTCTTATGTGGTATTATCAGGGTGAAAATGGAAAGACTATAGCAGAGAGTTAAACCATACACTGTTGGCAAACAGACCACAGGATAGCTCAGATTGCCTTAAGAGTGATAACAGCAGCCCAGAGGGAAAAATTTAGGTCCCCAGAAGCTGCAACCTTGATTTCTTTGAGGCACTCACTCCAGCCTCAGACCAGTCTTACTAAGTCTACTCCTGGATAAGAACACAAAGATAAATTCTCTTTGTCCTTTCATTAAGGAGAAATGTCTAAGAAAGTGTTGATTCAGTCCAGCTCCCCCCAGTTAGTAATAGGAATTGTGACCTACTGAAAGTTCGTGCCAATCTCTCTCTCTCTCTCTCTCTCTCTCTCTCTCTCTCTCTCTCTCTCTTTCTCTTCCCCTCCCTCCCTTCCTTCCCTCCCTCCCTCCTGTCCTGTCCCCCACTCTTCTCCCACCTGTTGGCATTTCAGATGTGAACTCTCAGCTACTGCTACAGAGCCATGCTTGCCTGCTGTCATGCTCCTCACCATTGCTGGGAGCCAAATCCAGGAAATTACCTGCTGTTCTGGGAAACCTAGTCTCAGGTCCCTGGAACTTAAAGAACATCTGGCATTTCCCGGGAGCTGGGATGGTCTAGGGCAACAAGCATATGACAGTGGGATGATCTGGGGCAATAAGCATTCAATAGTGGGATAGCCCTAAGCAATGATGCTCACCCAAACTTCCCGTTTTGCTGTGTCTTTATAACCTGCACCCAAAGTTAAAGTTTCAGAGCTTGATCAGAACGCCAGACTTGTTCTCCTTTCTTGTGCCTCTTGTCCCTTCATTCTTTCACCCCCTTCCCTAAGGTTTTGTCGAATCCCCAAAGGCCAGGGCACACCATGGTGATCATGGACTAACCCTCTGGAGCTATATGCAAGTCCCAACTGGTTCCCTTTTATACATTGTCTTGGTCATGGTGTTTCATCGCAGAATTAGAATAGTAACTAAGACATAGTTTCCTGGCTTCCATCATGGAATGTTCTCTAGGAGCTCCCAGGTTTTCAGCACTACATTGATATTGCTGAGGCACTCAGCCTGGTGGACTGAGCAACTACTGGGTCATTGGCCTCTCAAGTCAGAGAGAGCTACTATAGAACTAGTCCAACTGCTGAAATACAGAATGTCAAGAGCAAGAAACCCCCAGGTTCTAAGCTCTAAGGTCTACTTACTGATCATATATATATGTGTGTGTGTGTGTGTGTGTGTGTGTGTGTGTATACCCTCTTCTCCTAGAGAACCCTAACTAATACATCACTATCAGTAACTTTGCACAGAATCAAACTATGGAATGTCTGAGATGAAACACCAATATTAGGCATACGCATTGTGTCATCTAGCCAGTGAACTGTATAAGACACACAGCAAGGGCTGCCAGTTCTTATTTACTGAATAGAAGTGCGTGGAGCAGAAGCTAAAGACAACTCAGTGTCTATGTATGTGTGGATTAAAATATCCTTTTTAAATCAAATGGAGGAAATAATCCATGAGTATGACTGAGAGGGGTAGCAAGGCCATGATTCTTTCCATGATGTGGAACATCCAGAGCACAGAGCACATCACTCCTCGTACCAGAGCTGGACATGGAGGTGGACATTTCTCAGGCACTCTTTCAGACGCTTTCTCTGTAGTTCAAAGCGTGCAAGGAATTTAAAAAAACACAGGGACACAAGGAATTCTTCAAATCAAAGCAAGAGTGACTTTCTAATCCAGCCCTGATGGCTGCGCATTCATCCGATATTAGTATCCTTCACCTGGGTGGTCAGATGGTTTCAGGTGAGAATGAAGGCAGACAGTAAGGGAGGGGTCTGGGTACCAGAGTGTGCACTAGCTCAATGAGCAACCTTTAACTCAGAACCCAGCCACTTTCTAGAGAGTTCTGCATCTCATATATTGTAGTCACAAGATATACATGATAAGAAGTACCATTTCTCTCATCATACCCTTCCTGGGCAATGCCAGCCATAGTGACCTTTGCAGTCAGGTTGCTCTAGAGATCAGCACTGTGCTGGATCTACATCCATTCTTCTCTTTGGCACAGTCCACTGGAATTCTGGAACTCATTTCCCCAAAGGCATAAAGCACTTTCTTACCTGGGGGGTTGGGGGGAAACCTCATTCACTGTCCTTATGTGTCAGCAGGCAAGGCCTTCGCTAGGGCTCAACCAATGGGGCCTCTCTGAGTAATAGAAGCCCACCAGTTCTCTGCTTAACAGTTCTTGTCTCTGTGTATAAGAGGCTTCATAGGTTTAATCACACTTAATAGAAGAATGTTTGGCAGGGCTGAGATGTTAAGTAGGATGATAGTTACATGCTGGAGGTGATTCACTGAGTATTGTCAGTATAAACATCTTATTTATAAAGAAGTGTTTGTGTGTCCTTCTCAAATAAAGAGGCTCTATTATTAAGACTTCTTTTATAACATTCAATTCCCCACTATGATATTTCTCTTTAAAGATCTGTCTTTCAAACTGTGTACTTTGGTCCATGATCTGTGAAACATAGCCCAGTTACCCTGAAACTCTGAGTAACCTCCACAGAGGTTTCAACCTTTGTGTGTTGTGGCTCATTCCCATTTAGCCAAAGACAATTGTTGGCAGCAATTGTCCAATTTTATTACATCTGCAGTGCTTGCTCACGGTAGCTCCTACATTGACATGGTTCATTCTCATTTACATATGGCTTTTCTATGCTCTGTTATTTTGTTTAGTCATTGGGAATATTTTGCAGTGGAAACAGTGAGGTGCAATTTAATACTAAGGACAAGAAATGGAGATTCCAGATGTCTGGGGAGCCTGAACAACTGTGCAGTCAATAAACAGACTGAAAGTCCCATTTTTTAACTCCTTCCTCAGGCTCTGATCCTTGGGCAATTGTTGAGAGTGGCCATGGGTTCCACACTTACTACTGGTGCCTGTTATTCTGCTAAAAATGAGTGCATGCTGCATTTCTCAAGACAGAGAGGCTTCTAGGAATCCAGGGAAGAAAATGGCCAACAGTTAGGAGTTTCTTGCAAGTTTCTCAGAGTTTACATTCGAACTCACACCCCAGGGAACCAGCTCCAAGGAACACAAAGCTTTTCTGAGCACATAAGCACCAATCCATTTACACATGCAGAAGAGTAGAAAGGAGAGTTGAAAATACGGTTTAGATAAAGTTGGTATGTCAATAACCACAAATTCACCTCGCTGCTGCACTGGCCATGAGAGCCTGCAGAAGACAAGAGATGAGTTATGTGTATACATACATATAATTTCCTAATGTGTATGTATCACTTCTCATTTCTTTAATGGTACTACAGAAATGGTTCAGCAGATAAGAACACTTTTTCCTCTTGCACAGGACCCAGATTTGATTTCCAGTACCCACATGGTGACTTTCCCAACTCCAGTTCCAGGATATTGAATACTTTCTACCACAGGCACCAAGCACACATGTGGTACACAGGCATACATGCAGGCAAAAAATGAAAAATAAAAAACATTTTAAGGTGTCCTTTGATATCTACTCTGTTCTACCCCTGGCTGCATTTGTTCCATGATTTCCCACTTTCTCTGTATTTACATACCACACACAGAGGCTCCACATTTTTTGTGAATCTGCCCAGTGGACACATAGTGTAAACTGAATGAGACTATTCTCCGAATTTCATTTCTCTAAGTTCTGTGCTCATGCCTATGTTCTAATCAGTACTGTGATTTATCAACAAGCTAGCTCAGAAGTCAGGTTCTCATCTCTAATTCTTTTGCTGAAAGAATTATGATTATGAAATCCATGATGTGGTTTTTAAAACATAAATGCCTCATTCTGACTTTGTTTTTTATCCTTGGGTAATTGAGTAGTGGAACATAAGTGTATCAAAGGAGGTTTAATACCTGACAAACCATCAGAGGTTACCATGAATGAAGTGAAGATCACAGCTCACGTCCCCTGTGAGCCACTAGCCTATGTAAAGAAAAGGGACTGGGCAGTGGTACAGGCAAGATACACTAACCCCTATCATTTTTTTGCCATTACTCGGGGGAATCAATGGTGTACACTGAGAAAGATTTAACACATTCTCTATCTAAGATGAAAGATAATAGAGAGACGTGTCCTGCTCATATCTGGTCAAGGGAACACACCTTACTGCTATGATTCACCTCCCAAAAGTTTGTGATCTGAAACATGGATGATGCAGTATTTGGGGGTGGTGGTGGAGCCAGTAACAAGGAATAAACAGTTCATGAGCTTCTACCCTCAGAAATTAAAAGAGCTCATTCTGAGAGTACATTAGATCTCCCGGGACTAGGTTAATTACCTTGAGAGCAGTTACAATGGATTTGGTCCCTTCTGTGTATACTAACACTTGCAGGCATATGATGTAATCTGCTGAATTGTGATACAATGTAAGGCCCTGGCCAGATAGAGTATGTTGAGATGGTACTTCCCAGGGTCCAAAATTGTAATATAATCCATTTAGCTTTATAAAATTTCCATAGTCTTTTATTTAATTATAGCAACAGAAAATGAGTAAAGACATTAATAAGATAAACGTGGTAAGTAAGAATTGCTGATTATATATTTAAAACTCTATAACTGTTTGGAACTGGATATGGAATATGTGTTTTAGGCATGGACAAAACAAAGCAAAGAAAAGCAAAACCAAACAGAAGGCTTGGATTCTGTAGCTGCAGAAGGACTCAGTTTGGACTCTCCAAGCAGACTAAAGAATTTCATCTGTCCTTTAATTCATCTGAAAGACTAGAACAATGACAGGAAAGCACATATGGCCCAGGAGACACATGATAGGAATGGGATGGATCTCAAAAGCAACTAAAAGAGATAGCCAGGATTGAGGAGGTCAAGGACTTTAGTTGACCTGTGCAGAATTTTAAAAAGATCTGAACTCATACAAAGTCAGGCTGCACAACATACAAATCTAGATTCCACTGTTGTCCTCACAGCTGGTTTACATTCATACAAAGCAGTCATTGACCAGAGAGGAAAAGTCTTGCCCCTGAGGACAGGCTGCCCACCCAAGATAGACCCATCATCTCCCATATTCACCTGGCCTGAGCTGCCAGGCAGCCAGCATCTTTTAAGCTAACTCTGGGACTTTTCTAAAGGGTATAAGATGTGTTTCTGCCTTCTTGTCCATCAATACCAGCTTCCTGAGATTTCTAACTGTGAGTGAGGAAGAGAGTCAGCCATCCTTCAGTCACTGGCCATCATCTCAGAAACGCTTTCATAAACTGAGACAGCACTGATGCCACCTTGTGACTTCATCTCATGGGTCCACCGTCATATGCACAGTGCATGTCTATATCACTGGAAGCTGCAGGCAAAGACCAAGCCTTCTTTGTTGTTTCATTGTGTTCGTCTGGATGCTGCCAGCACTTTGGAGTTTTAATCATTCTGCCATTTATATGGGAAGCAGCTGGAGCATGAAAGAATTAACCTAGAAAATAGAAGCCTTGGATATGATGAGAACGGCTTCCAACCTGTGTAAGGCTGTCACAGGAAGAATGGTGAGCTTGGCCTGAAGGATGTCATAAAGCCAACCACTCGTTTCCAGAGATTTGTATTCAAAGTAAATCTACAGCAAATAAATTAGGAGTGGCTTACAGCCTATAGCTATAGATCTCAAAGGACAAATCAGGAGGAGTTAAAGTTAGAAATTAGCCTGAGGTACATTTTAAGACCTCAACTCAAAAACAAATAAATAAAATAAGGGGAAGGCAGACCACTGAAAATTCAACCTCAGAATTTTAAGGATATTTTACGGAAATGTTGAACAAAGGAAAGTGTGCCTGTTTTCATTTGACATGGGAGACTCCACAGGATGACATTGTACCAGAAAGAGACAGCACAGGAAATGAAAATCTGAGTTGTTAGGAAGATATATCAGCTTTAGATTTAATATCACCTTATGATATCATTTTTTAAATGAATGAAGAAAAGATTACCAACATTACAAGAAGAAATTCCAAATCTACATTAATGGGCAGACTAGCATGTCAGGCTGCAAAAGATAACAAATGAACAACAACAAAAACTAGTTAAGAACTGGGCTGACATGGGTATGGCTTTGCCTTCAGTAACTAGAGTACATGGTATTCACACACTCAGAACATCTAACAAAACTGACCATTCTTCTCATTTCATAAAAAGGCATCACACAGAATAATTCTTGTAATATTGAAACAACTGAGCTAAAAATGCTTTACATGGACAATGAGAAATTAACGTGTAGGCTCAAACATGGCCTCATGACTTTTTGGATTAAAGACATGCTAGTGAAATCTACAAGATGATCTAGATTAACTAGAAGATTATTGATGAAAGTCTAAAAAAGAGTTTATGGATCAAAGAAAGGCTGAAAATTAGTGAGTCTGCTGAAAGAAATTCAACAGACATTTTGAAAAATAGCACATTTTGGACCACCTCAATAAAATGACAAAAAAGGAAATAAGAAGAAGAAGTGTGCGAATGAATAAATTAGAAATCAAACGCACAATAGAGAAGCAGGGAGAAGTCTTGAAAAGACTATAGACAATAAAATAATCTCCCTAAGTGAGTTGGACAGAGAAACGACTGGGTGTCTGAGAAGGAGCCATCACAGGGGAACACAAAGCTCAGGGCAAATTATAGCCTGTTAATGCCAAGACATTTGAAATTTTAGATGAAATGGACAAACAAGAGAGAAGCACCACTAATAATAGAACCTTGGGAATTCTGTAATTATTAGAGAAATGGAAACTGTAATTATAAATCTGCCCACAAAGCAAACCCCAGGCCAGCTGGATTGCCAGTTAATTCTACCACAGAGTAAGGAACAAGCCCCATCAACCTTGCCCAAATCTCCCATGGCCTTTATAGGAAACCTGCTTGTGTAAAGCAAGTGCAACTCTCCAAAATATAACAAGGAAACAGAATTTAGAAGGGAAATTACAGGTTCAAATCTCTCATGAATTCAGCCCAACAATGATAAGCAAAATAATAGCTAGTGAAGTCTGCCCCATGTGCAAGACGATTCCACACCACTGGGTTTGGTTATTCCAGGGTTCAGTCAGCCATTCTCATTTACTGTATTATCTGAATAAAAGAACGTGCACAAGGCTATTTCAATCTAGAAAGTGACTTCAAATATAACTCAGTGCTAGAGTGCTCACCTCTCAGATGCTAAGCCCTAAATTTAAAAGTCTATCACAGAAAATAAATGTGTGATAAAATTTAATATCCAGCAGGATTTAAGTCTCTTCTTCAACTTCAAATTGCACTTCCTCAATTGGATAAAGTGGCCATATAAACTCCATTCTGCTGGACACTGAGAATGGACAAAGATTGGCCTCCCCCAAGGCCATTCGACAGTATGTGGGAAGCTGTGTCAACCCAGGAAATCAAGAAATGGGAACAAAATGCAAATGGGCAAAAGTTATGGTGTTTGACAATATTATAGAAAGTCCAAGCAAATGTACAGAGTGGAGACTGGATTAGAACTCAGGTAGAAAATAGATGCCTGATATCCAACTTTAAGGAAAGAATCCAAATAAGAAAGATTCCACACAAGCACAACCAAAAGATAGTATACTTCTTTTTAGCTATTGAATGGAAGGTTTTGTGGCTAAACACTGTTTTAATATTAAGACCTGACTTGTGACCTCATCCAATCCAAACCCCTTAGAGAGGCACATCTGCAAGTGGCCCTCCTTTTGAGGCTGTATATTTCTACTTTTTGGGGGAGGGTTACTTAGCATTTTTTGTGTAATGCTGGGAGCTGACTGACATTACATGAGCATATAGATGATCTTCCAAAGCTAGCTCTCTCTCTAACTGGGTGGGAAAAGGATGAACAGAACTGGTTGTCCTTGCTGTTTGTCCTTAGAAAAGTCTGAACAAAGTCATCTGCAGGTTCCCCACAAGTCTAGACAGTTGATATGACTAACAGCAACAAGAGCTATGAGCTTGGGGAGAAACATTTCCCCTCATCCATGTTTGAAAGAATGTCTTCTATAAACACTTGAAACATTGGATTTGTTCAGTAACTTCTCTGACTGGACGTCCACGTGACCAATTCACATCAGTCACTTGCCATATGAAGAATGTGTTGTGTGAAGGATGGGTAAGCATTGAAATCACAGCAGCATTTTATGATGAACTAAATCCATAAACTTCATCTTGAGGCTGTATCAATGACCAGTGGAATATCCAGAGTCGAATGTGAATGCACAGCAATGAACTTGAACAGAATTGACTCGAACATGAAAATGATTGGAAATTACAGCATGCAAATAATATAGATCAAACATGTCCTTTTCTATAAATTCAAAACCAGGAAAAGTATAGCTTTATGGTTAGAATTGGGGCCACAGAGTCATCTATGACAAGAGGTGAAAGACTAATGCCTCCAACTAGGAACAAAGAAGGACTCTGAGGTGTGGCCTATGTCTTGTTCCCTCACCTTGAAAACTCACTGTACCCACATTATATGGAAATGGCCCTCAGTGCTTTTGGTTTTATTGTAAGTATACCTCTTAATTTTACCACCCAGAAAGTTATAGTTAGAGGGAGAACTAGTCTGAGACATATTTTCTTCTATAGACTCAGTTTTGTTAGGTACATTCCAAATTCCTACTCTACTCCTTTCAAATTATTGTCCCTAATTTTAAAATGAAGCTACATTTCAAAGGTTAAGTTTGGGGTGGAACAGCTTTAAAAATGAGACTGTAGCTAAATGTGATTCCTCCTTCCCCCTCCCCCAGTGTGTACTGCTACATCTCTCTGGTGAACTGAACCCTATTCCAACTCCATTTCCTTGTACCTTGCTGTTTCTGAAGATCGTTCTATTTAGCTTTCTGCTGCTGTTAGAAATGCCATGACAAAACAAGCAAACTCACACAAACAAATCTAAAACAAACAAACAAAACACCCAACTTAGTGAGAAAGGCATTTACTTCTTCCTACACTTCAAAGTCCCCATAGAGGCAAGCCAAAGCAGAAGCAAAAACACAAGGCAGGAGTTTGAAGCACAAACCAACACTTGAACACTATTTACTAGGTTGTTTGCAGGCTAGTTCAGCTAGAATTTTTACACAGCCTAAGCCTACTTGCCTAGGGATAGCACTGGATATGGTGGGAGCTTCTACATCAATTAACAATTAATTAAATGCTCCCAAAGACTTGCCTACAAGTTAATGTGATAAAATCCATTCAGAAATTACTGTTCCCTCTACCCACATAAGTCTATGTATATGGGAAGGTTGATAACTAAAACAATTTTTAAATGGTTGAGTAGATGTCACAATATTGCAAATCATGCTAGTGTTTACACAGATGCAAAAATTTGAAAAGCATGCCTAATTTTAAAATCTGAGCACTTGGATATAGTCAGAAAACTAGTGTTCAAACCCTTGTTCCCATTTTTGTAATGATAAATTCACAAGATTATTGAGATTATTGAGATTATCATTTTTGTGTTATGACTTAGCCAAGGGAACTCAGAAATTGCCCCAGGCTCCTTATATGTTTCTCTTCTTTATATCAAGAAGAGAAACTAGGGGTTGGAAGATGGCTCAGTCTGACTCCACAAATATGAGGGCGTAACTTTGGATCCCTAGCGCCTACATTATCAAAAAAAAGTCAGATGTATTCCTATGTCTGTAACCACACAGCAGGACCTGACATAACATAGTCAGATATCTGGACCTCCCTGGCTCATCAGTGAGGTCTAGGCTCAGTGAGAGGCTATCTCTAAAAATAGGCAGAGAACTATAAAAACTATTTGATGTCATGTCAACCTCTGACCTGAACACATACACACACATGTATACATATACACACAGACTGTACATACACAGGGGAGAGAAGAGAAACCATTCAACTCTACTTCATCCCTGTATAAAGGATGTGAGCATAGTAAGGCGTTATTAAAGGCTCAGAGTTGTGTGCAGATAAAGATAGCCAGATGAGAGATGAAACACGGCTCTATGTGATGTCCCACACCCTCCCCATTTCTTATAGCAGCTGTCATCATGCCTTAGAACTCTGTAGCAGCTTGAAAGATAAATGGTTCTGGGAAAGGAAAGGACAGGAAATGGTCTTTCTCTATCCCATCCTCTAAATGAAAAAATGCATGTCTGTGTCTTCATCTAAAAGCAAGTAAATCAAGTTTGAATATGTCATGGGATTCTCATGGAGAACTCTATAATCATTTACAACTGTCTGTTTCTCTCTGAGTTCAAGTTGCTAAATGGAACTGAAGTGCAGAACACAGCAGCTGAAAATGGATGTATCTCCCACTTGAGCCTAGAACATTCAGCAATGTGCCAAGCATGCTGCAGGCACTGGGATACAGCATTGTTGACCACAAGGAGTTTGTGATTGACTTTGCTTCAATAAGAAGGAAACTGGGCTTTGCAGACAAATCAACTGATTTAAGAGTAGGCAGCAGGTGGACGATGTACAGGATTTGAACCCAACTCCTCCAGATTCCTATTTGAGACTTAGATTCATCTACTATTTTGAAATAACATTTGTCACATGCAAATGTAGATCCACAACCACGCTTCTCAGCCTTTTGGCTAAGATCTAATTTACATTTAGAGAAGGGAAACTACTTACTTTTGCAAGGTCATTCAGGAAAATTCATTCACGTTAATTATTTCAAGAACCTTTGCTCACTTGTGCACATGCAAAGCTCTGTATGAGATCATCACAGACTGCAGATCTGCAGAAAAGAAAAGCTGAGGACCATTTTCTGGAGCACCTTCAATCCTCTCAACTGTTCAGGACTTCTGGTATTTTACTTGTCTGAGAAGCATGTGTTGATTTCTACGTTGAGATTCTTGGTACAGACATGACTGAAATTCTTAGCCTGGTTGACTTTCATGGTGTGACAAGGTGTGGCAAGACATTTGGGGTGTAACAACATTATTTGCTAGCCAGAGCAGCAGAAATACCCACTGAATACTCAGCTTCTTAGAATAAATTTGTGTTGTACATATGATGAACCCCAGCCTTCATGAGCCTCTGCGATGTCCTGCAGAGACTGTGCTCAGTGGATTCTCATTCTCCATAAGTCCAGGCCAAGTTTTCCCTTGAAAATTATTCTGAAAGTTCATATCTTACTTAGCTTCTAAAATAGTCTCTAAAAATAGCTATGCATACTTATTATAGACTGTCTTTTCAAGAAAATGTTAAAAAGTCCTTCTAGGAGAATCTCAAAAAAGAAAGAAAGAAAGAAAGAAAGAAAGAAAGAAAGAAAGAAAGAAAGAAAGAAAGAAAGAAAGAAACCTAACATTCATTAGCATTTTTATGTATCTTTTAAAAACTTTAATGTAACTAAGAGATAATACAAGTAAAGAGAGTTACTTAGGGAGAAATAAATCACAATATTCTCTCTAATAAATTAGTTTTCTCTTCAGCATTATTGTGGATTTTTTTTTCAGAATTCTTCTCTGTGTTGTTTTAGTTCAATCTCATCAACGAATTTTAAATTTTTAATTCTCAATTCACACTGAGGAGTACAGATTTCATTGGGCAACGTTAATTCTAGGCTAACATTGTATTTGTGAAATGTCACACCTGTGTAGAGTTTGCAACATGCATAGGTATTTGAGTTGGGATAATGGATAGTGAAGATCTCCTGGATATGTATGGGCTATACCCTGCTAACAGCATCATGAAGCACTGCATATTGTCAGTTTCAGCTAGATTAATTGTATCTAGCAAATCACATTATCTAACCCCAACAGACATGCTGTTGCCAGACTACAGAGTCCAACTAAGTGTCCTAGATACCATTTCAGAGACCAGCCTTAAATCCAATAAACAAAGACAGATTGATGCTTTGTTGTGTTGATAGGACCTTTGCATCTATTGTGCTGCTAGTTCCTCAACCTAGAACTGACCTTAATACTTTCATGCAATTTAAATGATATAAAAGCAAAAAAGGAGGAGGAGGGATGGGATAGGGGGTTTCTAGAGTAAATGGGGAAAGGGGATAACATCTGAAATGTAAATAAGTAAAATATCTGATAAAAAAGAAAAAACCAACAAAGCAAACAAGCAAACAAACAAAAGAGATCTGGGAAAAAGTCGCCCCTTAGTGGTGAGAGCCCATGATATCTTTGTAGATATCTGGAACTTTCTCTCATTATTCATTGTTTGACTTTTTGAAGAGAATGCTTACCAATTTATATTCCCTTGACAGCCATTTTTAATGTAAGTTGAACTTTCATATACAAGAATCAGCCTCCTGTTCCTTACCTCCTCTCAGGTCCTCAGTGTGGTCCACAGCTTTCTTATAAAACATTTCTAGTAACCAGCCACCTTTGGTGCAGTAGTTATATCCTCCATAATTGGCCCTGCTGACTCTCACACTGTGCTCTGTGGAGATAGAGAGCAGTGAATCCCTCTTAGCTCATCATAGCCCTCCCAATTTAGTACTTCTTGCTTTCATAGTGCTAGTGAAACATCATTTTGGATAATCCCTTGAATCTGAATAAAAGTATCTACAAGTTCCTGGCTCAGTCTCTCCCTACATGTTCCCTGACTTCTGTGATTATGGCCCCAGGATGGGATATGCAACCTCCAGGACCTATAAATAGTAAAAAAAAAAAATCTTGATTTTGATTTGTCTCTCCTATAACTTCAAGAGTTACTCTCTATCATAAAGATCCACAGTTAAAACAGTTGAGTGGGCATTTATATCTTTACTATGTATTACTTATACTTTTTTTTAAAAAAAGAGATTTATTTATGTATTTATTTATTTATTCTATCTGCATGTATACCTGCATGCCAGGCAAGTGCATCAGACCCCATTATAGATGGTTACAAGATTCCATGTGGTTGCTGGTAATTGAACTCAGGATCTCTGGAGGAGCAGCTAGTGCTCTTAACTGCAGAGCCATCTCTCCAGCCCCCTTACTATCATTTCTATAACTCAAAATGCCTCATGGTTTAGAGTACACGTTCTACCAAACACCACAAGGGACATTTCTATGGTCCCTTGCAGGACAACCTGCTCCTTTCTTTCCTGCCCTTGCCACTGCCCACTCCATTCCTAGGATGCTTTCTGTTTCAAAGGCTGGGGTGAAAGATGCTGCCATCTCTGCATTTCTCATGCTTCCTCTATTCTTAGGACAACTTTTTTTTTTATGAACTAGGCATTTATATATGTATACAATATGTAATATACATAAAACTTACTGGTATTTACGTGTTCTTTGGGGGGGAATTTGCAGTGTTTACTGTTATTTTACATTTAAAACCAAGAAGATAAAGGACTGTGAACAGGAATATACAAGCATCACCGGGAGAATATGTGGGAACATGAGGTCTGTCTAATGGAAAAGGCTAGCACATGGACAAGCACTGTCTGTTTGAAGTTAAATTCCATAAAGGGAAAGGAATTAGAAATTTAAAGGGTAATATTTTGTTTATTCTTTGACAATTTAATATATACACACCATGTACTTGTGGCATTTTTATTTGAAGCATACAGTGGTAATATTCCAGATGATTCAAGGGGAAGAAAATAACATGGGAGATCAGAAAGGAAGCATAGATCTTCAGAAGCCTTTAAACCGTCATCTCCAAATTCCTGCCCGACTCCTTCTTGGATGCTTTAGTTTTCTTTCTCCTAACATCCTCATTCCCCATTCTCCTTCTTCCTCTACAAGTTCCTTTTTGCTAGTTTCCAAAAATAAGCTAGAGAGACTCATGGTGATGATGATTCTGTTCACATTAGTAGAAATCTGACAACTTTCAGAGTCAACTTTAGGACTCTTAGCTCTCCATCATAAAACTTCTAACAGAGGAATCTTTTCTATAGGATGTGAATCTCAATAACATGTTTTATTAAGAGAGAATCTATATGTTGTAAT
The DNA here is from genome assembly GCF_004785775.1 of Grammomys surdaster. Classification (NCBI taxonomy): domain Eukaryota; kingdom Metazoa; phylum Chordata; class Mammalia; order Rodentia; family Muridae; genus Grammomys; species Grammomys surdaster. The sequence goes on along the minus strand of NW_021620189.1, from coordinate 886,254 downwards.
TGAGAGTGACCCCCAATGACAAGGCTACAAACCTCTTGTTTTCATCTCCAAGGGCATTAAAGGCATTTCTAACCATGAAATACTGATCAAGGAAGAATGGAAGAAGACATCAAAAAGAGATCTTGATATCTCATCCCTTTGACTGGAATATTTATCTCAATTTCAAACTGTTATGGGTGTTTCATTCTGTCTGCTATTCTGATGCATTTTCCTAGAAGCTTTTGGACTAAGTCCCTTGGTTAGTTTCATATGAGAGCTACTTAAGGCTACTATTGAAATCTTCCAATAAGCCAGGTGTGGTGGCACATACTTATAAGTCCAGTACCTAAATGGTTGCAGCAGGAAGATCATGAGTTCAAAGCCACTGTCATCTAAAAAGCAAGAAATAAATAAGCAGACGAGAGGAGAGAGATTGTACAGCCATACCACCCTGAATATGCTTGATTTCATCTAATCATGTGAACCTAAGCAGTGTTAGGCCTTGTTAGTTAGTATTTGGATGTGAAAGAGGAAGGAAGGAAGAAGAAAGAACAGCAGCATCCAAGTAGCATCCACCATGGTCGACAGTCTTACTAGATTTGGCTAAGAGCAAAGAAATCCTAGAGATGTAATGCCTTAGACAGTAAAGATGATGCCCATGTTCAGACCCTTAGCATTAAAATTCATTCAAAAGATTTCAGGTTGACTTTCTGATCTTTGGTAATTGTCAATAACTAAAGAGAAATGTGCGTCTCTCAAAGAAACCTCTCTTACCAATAAAGTAAAATTCCATGGTCCACTTATTAATACAGAAGCTAAAGGGGAGAGAGGTACTCTGCTTTAAGATTTGTTATCACAGTGTCTGATAAAACTGTGAGTGCAGTATCTCTGAAGAACTCAGCACTACAAGAGGCACAACACAAGGCCTACAAGACCTTCTGAGAAGCAGCTGTACTTGTGCAGTCCATGGGTAGCTAAGAGCCAAGGCCTAGAGTGCCATGTTCAGCAGAATCAGGACAACTATAACCAGTTAATTTCACACCACATGGACAAGATGGCCAACCCTGCAGAGGTACAGTTGTCAGCACACCACTGTTTCATGAAGTAGCTACTACTGGATCTTGTAAATGAAGAGATAATGTGTGGTCAGTACATCCCCAGGACTGAGACATTACCTCCTCTGTGTCGTAACCTGACTTTTCCTGTGCCATGTCTATATTGGCAGCTCTTACTTAACTGATATTTCTCTATGTCTATCTTTTGTTTTGCCAAGCAATTTTTTGGTGGTGGTTTTGTTTTGTTTGTTTTTGCTTTGTTCTGTTTTGTTGTTATTGTTGTTGACCTAAAAAGCTTGAGAAAGAATTTACGAACCAAAAACAGGAGTAAGTTTCTCCTAGGAGCAGTTGTACACAGGGATCAGTGTGCCTTACTGAAACGGACCCAAGTGTTGGGCATGAAGAAATCAAGAAAGAGGGGTGTTTGTTTGTTTGTTTGTTTGTTTTGTTTTTGTTTTTTGTTTTTTGTTTTTCCCTGAAGCCATTCATGTGAATATCCAAGCCAGGAGCATGTGCATGTGGGAGAACATGAGTACCTGTTGCTCATATGACTGTGAGACTACTTCTGGGATGATAATAGTTACTAAGAGACTGTGACATTCTGTTGCATAGGAGAATGAACATAGTTCACAGCAGTGTATAGTATTTCAGAACACATAGAAGTGAGGACACTGAATGCCCTTACCATAAAGAAAAAAAAAATGATGGACCAGGCAGATTCACTAGTCGAGCTGATTTGACCAACACATAATTTATTCATATTAAACCAAGTGTATGTAATTTTCATGTTCTGATAAAAAATAAAATAAAGAACCAGAGATAGCTCTGTGGCTAACACTGTTTGCTGTCATGCCTGATGACATGAGTTCAGTATCCAGGAACCACATGGTAGAAATACAGATTCAACTCCCACAGGTTGCCATCTGATCTGCACTAAAGGGCCATGGCACACATGTATGAGCACACACACACACCTACACACCAAATAAATAAATAAATAAATAAATAAATAATCAGAAAGGAGGGACATTGAGTTGAAAGGTATTTTTAAAAGCATAGAGAAGGAGAAGTCTGTGGAGTAGGAAGGTCAGCTAGATACTTTTTCTGCATCTCTGAGCTAGCAGGTTTTCACCCCAGCATCTGGCTCCTGAGTCTTCACTTGGTAATGGAATGGCTAGAATTTTTATTTTAAAAAATAATGTTATTTTATCACAACAATAGAAAAGTAACTAATACAGGATTTGGTCTTAAGGAGTGGGTTGTTACTGTGAAGAACTTGATAATATTGATTCCTGGAGAAATGGGAAAGGCTTTGGAACGTTGGACTAGAAAATCCATTGAATGCTCTAAGCATAACTTAAAGGAATATTCTAGTAAGAGCTTAAAGGAAGACCACAGTACTGAGAGTAATGTAAGCTATGAGGATCACCTCAAGAGGTTTCAGAGGTGATCAATATTAGCAATTGGGTTAGAGACCAGTTAAGCAACTGCCTTGAATATCAGAAAATGCTTTGAACTTTTAAACATTTTTAAAATGTTAAAACTATAAAAACTGGTGCCTTTTGAAGTTGGACTAAATAAATTTTGCATTATGATATGGCTATGAGGTCTATGGAGGCCAGGGAGTAGAATGTGTGATTTCAGTGAGAAATTCTCCCCATAGGCTCCAGTATTTGAATATATGATCCCTGAAGGTGGCACTTTTCGAGGGAGGTTCACTGGGGTCAGGATTTGAGAGTGTATGTTGAGGGAGATACTTAAAATCTGCACCTGATCTGGCTTGTAGTTATAGCCACCATCTTCCTGACTCGACAAGGAATGTGGCCATGATAGGTGGCAGCGACACCACTCAGGCTGCCTGCTCAGGCTGCCACCCATGAGACACCAGCATGGGAGATGGCTCTGCCACTCTTCCATGCTGTCTTCACAAGGCTTGGATGAGCCCAGACCATCCCACTATCCATGTGGACCCAGTAGAAATGAGACTTTAATGCTTGGATTATCCAAATGCTTTATATGTTTGATAATGCTCAATAACAAGATGCCCACACAATCAGAGTTGTAACCCAATACCCAACCTAGCTATATCAACTACCTTTGACTGCTAGAGACACTTACATATCTGCTTCTATGTTCCCCTCTCTGTGTTCCTCTCTCTTCTAGCTCCTCCTCTTCCTACTCCTCTTCCTTTCCTTACTCCTCCCACCTTAGCTCCTCCCAACTTGCAGGGAAAATATGCTGCTGCATATCACCCTTCCTGTTAAAATTTTTAAAAAAACTTTCTCTCAAAATATAATTAGAACACAACTATATCAATTTGTATCAGTAAGGTACAAGATAGACCTAATACCCAGTCCATTACTTTTGTTAACTAAATAGAACCTCTGTCATCTCTCCTAACTAAAACTGGCTTAACTCCTAACTGAACCTGGCTTATGTCAGGCTTTAGAATAAATGTCAGCTGAAAACCATCCTCTCAAATCTGTTCTCTCAAAGTAAATAGCCTGGGTTGGCTATGAGACTATAAGTCTTCAACCCTGTCAGAAATCCAGAATGGTCGAATTAACTGAAGATATGGGAAGCACAAAGCATAGCTTCCAAAACTTAGCCATTTTATAGAGAATGCTGAACACCTATACAGTCCCTTACTTCAAAATATTGGACCATCTGGTCTTCAGTCTTCTGCCCCAGGTTCATCTAACAGACTTAGTAATGCAGAATTTTTAAGGGCTGATCACTCTGTCTTGGCAGATATAATCAGTCAACTATTCCGCAAGTGTGTCCTTTTCAGGACAGTAAATTGTCTGTAGAGGAAAAGAGGCAATTCTTGCCTAGTGGCTGTCTCACCACAACTGGTGTAACTCCAAAGATGCACAATCTCTTCTTAGAATCCAAGATGGGGAAGCTGTCAGGAGCAGACAGGTCTCTAATCAAAATGAACATTTATACAAAAATGTTTGTAACGTCAATTCTGTGAACTTCTGATGTTTTTGAAAACCAACTATCTATGTAAAGCAATCTGGACTATTGTCCATTAACTCCTGTCAACTATTTCTAACTAAAATCTAGAAAACTCCCTAAGAGTAAACTCAGAGCCATGAATTTGTTATAGGCCCTTAACTCACAGACTAAAGATTTCAAATCAGTTAAAAAAATTAAAGAAGTACTGGGTTTAAGCCTTGTACCCACCAATTTTGACTTAATAGAAGAAAATATACCAATGAAACCCTTGAATTTGAAATCAAAATAAATTTTGTAGCATTTAAGAAATTATAACTACAGCTTAATAACAATTATACAGATTTCTACCAAATAGGTTATAGCTTTGTAATCAATTCTAACTATTCCTCCCTGTTCCAATAAAACCATTTCTTTTCCCTAGAAGGACAGCCTAATATTAACCACCTCAGTCCCCGAGCCAGGGATTTGGGGTGCCGACTCTTCATTAACTTCTTCAAGCTGAATATGGGCATTGAGATATTAGAAGAGTGGAGTGGGGAAGGGTAAGTTGATAAGCCTCTGACATCTGTGTCTTCACAGCATCCAGCTGAAATTCCAGGACGTCAGAGGTTCGAGCAGGTCTGCTTAGCTTGCTTGATGAGTAGATACACCAAGATTGTGTATTCTGCAATATACAATTCTCAAAACAAATTTTAGTATCAAGATAATTTTTTGTTTGAATTCTGGAATTTAGTCCTCTGGCGGTCTGCCTGTGTTATGTCTAATCCATATAATTCTGGGAGGTAGAAACACCTTAGTCATCTCTTCTGAAAATAGACAAAACCCTTTCCCCAAACAGAATACTCTTGAGCCAGTATCCAGAAAACCTTTATCCTGACCACTTTCCCAGAGGAAAAATATAGCCACAAAACTGAAAGTCACACCTACCTTGAAAATAAAATCAATTTAATAACTAAAATACTGTATGTGTCTATTTTTAGGCCTTTCCTATTTTTCCAAGCAGGAAATGAACCTAGAATTCTCTTGGGGCCCACATTAGACAGAACCCGAGTCTCCTGTGAAGCAATATAACTTTGTATCATCTGAATACATCTGATTTACACTATCTTTCTGTTGGGCCCTCTGCCTAGAACAGTTTTTTATTCATACCATCTATCTATTTGGCTCTGTACTCCAGAGCAGCTTCCACTTATACACTGATCTCTCTACTCTAGAGTCAGTGACAATTTTTCTTATCTAAGTTCCAAGCCACCGGCGATAATCTCCACATGATTCGGACAAATCTCTTTATAAATCTTTCCTAAAAGCAAATAATCCCTATATTTTAACTTTATACTTAAATCAGTAACTGCTCCACAATGAAGGCTTACTTATTTAGCTCTCTTGGCTTAAATGTATACCTGTCTGTCTGTGGTTCTGTACCTAGACCCACAGACAAAATTGTTCTACCTATCTTTGTTCCGAATTGTAGGCGAGATTCCCCAGGTGAATCAGACAAAACTGTTTCTAAATCTAAAAAACAAATAATCTCAGTTTTAATTAACAGTTCAAATCTCTCTGCTCTAAAAGTAAGCTACTTCCTTCTTTTCTTAACAAACAGCAACCTGTGTTTCCCCACAGCAGGGGAGCTCAGCTGCAGGTTTTTTTGTTTAGTTCCTGTGCTAGGGAGTCATGTGACTTATCTCAGCACTTACTCACTCTCTTTTTTAAAAAAAAAAAAGAAATACAACTTTTACTCGCAGGTGAAATAGACTTAAATTCTTAGTGAATTTGTGCCAGATGTTGGTCACCAATTTGTTGCGTGTGATCTTTTAAAACAGCGGCGATCAGTCTTGTGTTACAGAGCCACCAGTTCCCTACTAGGCTAGGCCTCAGGTCAGGAGCAGCAAATTGTTCTCACTGCTGTCACGGCTCAGGCTGCCAGCTCAGGCTGGCCAGAACACAGGCCCTGGTACCCCCGAGATGCCAGCGTGGGAGATGGTTCTGCCAATCTTCCATGCTGTCTCTGCAAGTCTAGGCTGAGCCCAGACCATCCTGCCATCCACGTGGTACCCAGTAGGAATGAGACTCTAATGCTTAAAGATTAATCAGAGGATTTATATATTTGATAATGCTCAATTAACAAGATGTTCACATATTTAGAGGTGTGTCCCAATATCTAACCTTGATATAAACTGTTACCCTGGACTGCTCTCGGTACAAGTGTGGCCATCCATGGCTCCTCCATCTCTCTCCCCTTTGCTCCTCCTCTTCCTTCTCCTCCTCCTCTCCTTATTCCTCATCTTCCTCTCCTTATTCCTCCCACCTTAGCTCCTCTCAACTTGTGGGGAAAATATGCTGCTACAAATGTAAGGCCTCACACTACTTTTATTTTCCTCTCTCCATTTCATGTTTGTGGTCACTGAGCTGACAATGGCATCTTCAAGTATGAAGGCACACTGTATCCGCAGAATTTCGCACAAGTGTCAGTTTCTTGCTTTCATATTGAAGACCTCTGCAGAGGGGAGACCCTCACTCAAGTCTCAGAAAGTCGTGACCACCCAGTAATCTGCTCGAGACACCGTGTACCGGAGCAATAGCGAGGTTTATTAGGGTGTGTGACAGCTAGCTGCTGGTCAATTCGTATGCCCACGCAGGAGCTGAATTGACCCCAACAACCAGTTTTAGAGGGGTTTTTAAAGGGAAAAACCACAAACCAAGGAATGAGGAGGGGGTGAGGGGTTGTTGAGGTGGTATAACATAAAAATAAACTCTCTGTACGCTTATCTTTCTCAAGAATGTGGTCCTGCCCTATTACTTCGGCCTTGCCATGTCACTGCGGTTCTCAGCTTGGCTAACTTGCATTCTAGCCAGTTCTCGTAACTAGCCTGTCCACATTCTTAATTTGTTTCGTGGCTGGGTTTCTCCATGTCTTTATAAAGAAAGCCTAAAGAATATTTTATATGTCTAAAAAGAATTCTATATACCCAGTATCTATAATTTTTCACTCTACAATACCAACACTGGTATTTTCAGATTGACAGTTTTTGCAAGTGGGTTTGTGTACAACAGCATCTCCCCACTTTCATTTGGGTTTTTCTTATTATTATAAAGATCAGAGCTTCCTTCCCTTAGTTATCTGGTCACTTGGATCTCCTTGTTTGAAGAGCATCTCTTCAATCTTTTGCTCATATTTGCCCAATAGTCTCTTGTTGGTGCATGTGCATTACTTAGATGCATTGAAATTGGTTCTTTGCTTTAAATATATTACATTCATATCTTGTCTTCTAGACTTTTAATAGTGTTTATTTTTCTGACCATTAAGGAACAAGAAGACTGCTACCAGTTTTAGTTTAACAAACTTTTATGTCTAAAGCAATAAAATTAATATCAGTTGAGCTAAAATTACAAATTTTTAGACTTTCAGATTACTTACATTTTAATAATTGCTCCTCAAAATGTACTTATAGTTCAATGTATGCTTGGATCTTGGCCCCATATGTAACATATGTCCAGCTTGGTCTTCATGTGAGTTCTGTAACAATTGGAGTTAGGAAGGCTATCGCAGATTTGGTTGTCTATCTTTGGATCCCTTTCCTCTAGCTGGCTGCCTTGTCTGGACTCAAAAGGAGAGCATGCACTTAGTCCTGCTGTAACAATATGACAGATTGAGTTGGTATTCATGGGAGGCCCCTCTTCTCTGAGAAGAAAAGGAGGTGTGATAGGAGGAGAGGGTACTAGAAGAAAAGGAGGGAGAAGGGGCTGCAATTGGGATATAGAGTGAACGATAGATAGATGATAGATAGATAGATAGATAGATAGATAGATAGATAGATAGATAGATATTTAAAAAAAAAAGAAAGAAATGTGTCTGCTGAGCATAACAGCAAATGGCTTTTATCCCAGCACATTGGAGGCACAGAAGATCACTCACTGCAAGTGCAAGTCTAGCCTGGTCTATATAATGAGTTCTAGGGCAATCAAAATGAGATGTTGTCTTGTCTCAAATTTAAAAAGTTTCTACACATTTAGTTTTCTCATTTAGTTGTACACTTTTCTTGAATTGCATTTCATTTTGTGTGATATAGTATTCCAAATGGATAATAAATGTCCTAGCACCATTTACTTGCTGCTGCCATCTCTGTCCTGTGCCACTACACTGGAGCCAATAGATGCAAGTGTCACTTTTTAGAATCCTTCCCAGTGTTCACAGCTTATCTGTCTATCTCTACCCATCACACTTACTTCAGGCTTTTAATCATAGTGGCAACATGGAAAGCAAATTTTCTCTTTATTTTTCTATTCTAGGTCTTCTGTGTCTTAATATAAAGTTTTGATATAATTGATCAAGTATTGTGCAGCTCCTGCTAAAATTTGCCTTGAAATCTCCTTATGGTGCATTACAATGAGCATAACAATGTCTCCATGTAAGAAGATCTGCTCTAAAGTACCAAAACAGTTAATTCTGGGGTGGAGAAATAGATTGGATATAAAGACCACTGGGCTTCCTTGTAGCGAACCTGGGTTTGATTCTTAGAATCCACAGTTCATAACTGTCTGTATATCAAGTTCCAGAGAATCTGACACTCTTCTGGCCTCTGTTAGCATTGGGCACACACATGGTACACAGATATATATGCAAATAAAACACTCAAACACATTTTTTTTAAAGTTACTATTTCTTTTATTATTTTTGGAAGTCTAGCAGATCATTTTTAAGATATACTATTATATTCTTAACATTTTATGCCCCAGCCCGTGGGCATTCGACAAGACCTTAGGGAAGGGGCGAAAGAATGAAGGGACAAGAGACACAAGGAATGAGAGCAAGTCTGGGGTTCTGATCAAGCTCTGAAACTTTAATTTTGGGTGCAGGTTATAAAGACACAGCAAACCAGGAAGTTTGGGTGAGGGTCATTACTTAGGGCTATCCCACTATTGGATGCTTATTGTCCTAGACCACCCCATTGTCTTAACTGGCTCCCTGGGAATACCAGACATTCTTTAAATTCCTGGGACCTGAGACTAGGTTTCCCAGAACAGCTGGTAATTTCCTGTGTTTGGCTCCCTTTTAACAATTTTAAATGAGGCTGGCAGATGAATTCGGACATTAAGAAATCTCATCAGCAGATGAGTTGGCATTGACCAGCGGGGGTGGGGGGGTGGGGGGGGAGTATTGACCTGATCATCCCAGTATTATTTGTAATGGTGTCTTTTTAGGGAGGAGAGGGTTATTTGTCTTTCGGCCATGTAGGATATCGAGGGTCCTAGCTGGCTGCTTTGAGACACAAGAAATCAACACCAACCTCTATGCAATCAGGTTTGCTTTTCTGGGGACTCAGAAGAAGACAATTTGGATCCTCCCCCTGCGGTACCTCGTCACGCACCCCTTGCAGGTACCCATGTTGCACTCGCACCATGCAGAACCAACGTGCATAGATCTGAGTTCTATGCAGCTCCTAAAGGAGTTATGTCATCGCAAGGCTCAGCCAAGCCTCTATCAGCCAGATCAAGTCTATGATAATGTACTTGTAGAGGTTTAGATGCCATGGAGTCAATTTGTTGTTTTACAAAGACCATGAGTCTTTTAAAGGCCCACGGGCCGAAACCCAAAAGGAGAAGGGAACTGACCACTGGACCCAGGATGGAAGGGAGAATGGTGATAAGACAAGGAGAGGCAGAGAACCAGTTTTTCTTGTTCTGTTTCTTTCGCCATTCTAATCTCTCTCTGATTCTGGCCACACTATCTTTAACTACCCCATTGTGGTCAGTATAAAAACAGCATTCCTCCTTGAGGGCAGCACAGAGCCTTCTTTGCTGAAAGAAAAGCAGATGAGGGGATTTTTCCAGATTAGTGATGCCAATCTCTAGCTGTTCGATGTCCTTATCAATGGCCCATTGAAGTTCTGAGTAGTACAAGTCCAGAGGCCTGCATCAGGTTTTGAACCTCCAACAGCAATCACCATGGGTGGCTGGCTCATTTTTATCTGGAAAGGAAAAAAGAAGGGAATTCTCAGGGAGATCTCTCTTCCCTGGATCTCAATTGTTATTCATTTTATCTACAATTGGGTCTGACTTTATGGAGTTATCTGTTTGTTTCACCAATCTTTCTGGCAGCCGTCTAGCTGTACCTTCTTTGGTATCGTACAGACATATCGATCCTCGGCCCCATATGAGAACTGAATCTAGGCCATTCCATTTAAAGGTAGGATGGTCCTTCCACATAACCATGACATTTTCATTGGTCCTAGAGTGCCAGAGGTGATTGGCAGCAGATTTGCCATGAGTGTCCAGATTTAGAAAATTGAGAACAAACAAGGCAGGATGGACAATATTTCTAGGAGACCCCTTCTTGGGGTATAATTTCCACTCTTTTGTTTTTTAAAAGCCAATTTTTTAGAGTTCCTTCAAAACCAGGGCAAAAGCACCAGTAGCTGCTCTTCCCACACTCAGAGAGTTATGAAGATATTATTTTAAAGTTCCATGATACCTGTTTCACAATACCTTGTCCTTGAGGATTATAAGAAATCTTTGTAATATGGGTAATATTAAATTGTCAACAAAACATCTCAAATGTCTGACTGCAATAGCCAGTTCCATATTCTCTCTTAATTTGATATGGAACACCAAGCATAGAATGATTATGTAGGCAATGACCAATTACATTTTTAGTTACTTCTCCTGCTAAAACAGTTGCAACTAGAAGGTTTGAAAAAGTGTCCAGTCACATGTACATGTTTTAATTTTCCAAAATCAGAAATGAGTAACATCCACTTGCCATAATTGATTAGGTATAAGCCCTCAAGATTTAACACCATTGTGAAAAAAATTGAGGATACAAGTTTTTGTAATTTGTCTTGCACACTTTCTAGAAATACCAAGTTATTGTCTCAAAGTATTACTATTTATGATGTAAAGAATAGGACTGTATGGCCAATTGTTTCTGTAAGGCTTATAATCTGCCTGGTATATAAATCTACTGTGGAACTGCCCTGGGATCCAGGCAATCCAGTATGAGCTCTTACATGTCTTATAAAGTTAAGGAAAAGTACATGTTTCTTAAATTAAGCTGTATTTGTAAAATTTGAGGATTAGCAATATCTAAAAAGGGAACAATTTTAAGCAATTATAAACCATGGGCTATATACTGGCTATGAGTATACAAATTGAAAGCCTGATTTTTCAGCATTTCAAACAGTGGCTACAGCACATAATTTAATTATTTGTGCTGAAGCAGGGGAAAATTCAAGAAAATGAACACGGGATATAATCACATATACTCCCTAATCAATAGATGAGGCATCTGTAAATATAGTAAACATCCTTTCTATGGGCTGCATGCAAATTTATAGGAAATACAAAAGCATGCATAGAGAACAATTGTAACAACTTGTCTTATGGATAATGATTATCAAATTTGTCTAAAAAGTTTGCATTGTAATAGGCCAAATATCATTATTCTCCAATAACCACTTAATTTCTATTTGGAATAAAGAATAAACATTTCATCCAAAATACTTTCAGAATTCTATCCTACAATCTAGTATTAACACTGCAATAGTTTTGTACTGGGATGTTCAAACTTTACTTGTAGATGAAGAAGGAGGACTCTACATTAATTGTTTCTTTGGCCAAAGGGTTGTTGTGAGCACATGAGTAGCAATAACGTAAACAGCCAACAATTTATCATAGTCTATATAATTTATCTTTTGATAACTAACAGCTTACTCTATTCTTTTACAAAGCTATCTATCCCTCATCAGTTAATTGTTGAGGGGAATTAGGATTTTTATCCCCCTTGAGAATATCAAACAGTGGTTCAAGTTCTCCTATGGTAAGCTTAAGATGACATTTTAGCCAGTTAATATCTCTTAACAACTTTTGAGAATCGTTAAAAGTAAACCATTTTTGTATGTACACCTGTAAGCCAGAAGAAGGCACTAGATCCCACTACAAATGGTTGTGAGCCACCATGTGGTTGCTGGGAATTGAACTCTAATATTTTTAGTTGGTCTAGCCTTTAATGGCTGAGCCATCTCTCTAGCCCCAATTATCTATTCTTATTGGAAATTTTCTGTGCCACAATCTGTTTAAGATATAGCTGAGTTCCCAAATATTGAAAAGATATCATCTTTGAATCTTTTCTGGAGTGATAAGCACTCTAAAATTTTAAAGCTCATTGTATTAGAGCAAAGGCGTACAGAAAAACTCATTTAGAGAGATCAGGTAACAAAATATACAATGAATAATATACACTGAGAGATTTATATGCTTAACTTTTGTATTAAAGCAACAACAAATTCTTATATAAGACTATTAATCATTCTTTGAGGCAACCTTTCTAATGATATCGCTTCATGGGCTCTCAAAATATCAGAAGTAAATTCATTGAATTTAAACCTCATCATCTTTACCAGGATGTAAAGGAACAATATAATATGCATTTACTAGAATGGCAGCTGAAGTAGGCAAGTCAGGCTGTAAACAACCATTAGTTTCATAAGTCTTAAATTTGAACTTTGTTTTGGATTAATTGAATAACCAATTCATTTTAGCTGAGTGAGAGTATCAGATAAAAGCCAAGATGAAGGCAATCTTGTCCTCTAAATAATTGTTGCATCAGCCCCAGTATCTATTAATCCTTGAAAACCTTTTTCCTTCAATTATTAACTTAAGATTAGGTATCTTACACATCAGAGGAACCAAAGCCATCTTGTCCTCTATCACTCTCAACAAATTTGGAAGGACCCATAACAAGTTTAGGAATTCCTTTGTCAGCTACAATGCCATGGAGGGAAGCAAGCATAATTTTAATTCTTCTAGCATAATAATAACTCCTGGCCCATAAGCTATTGTGAATTTTAGGCCTGAGGCTGACACCTCCCCCACAAGGAACAAGCAAGGCAATCAACAAATTCCAGAAAACACCTTTCTAGGGGCTAGTCAGGGTGACCATGACAAAAGGAATGTCACACCAGCTTCTGCTGAGCCCACTCTGAGCTTTGTCTCAACTCAAACGTGAATGTTCTTAATCTGGGCCGATTTCCTGAGGCCTGACCCAACGACTATCCTTCCTGCACTGAGGACAAATTCCAGGGGAGTGATTCTGCCCTCTGTCTATGTCTCTATTTTTTGGACAGTCATTCCTAGAATGACCTATGTCCTCATACCTAGAACATTCCTTATCACCTCAGTGCTGTGAAAGCATGGCTTGGACTGTAGTTAGCATTCTCATAAGCCAATTGTGTAAACAGTACTCCTGCCTGAGGGTCTCTAAAAATTCTACCTGTCCTTTTAGCAGCCTATCTACAATTTCCTCAAGAAGTTCATCAGGTCCTTATTTGATCCCAGATAAAACTTACACTGAAATCTCCTTTTCAATCTTGAGAGGCGAAATTTTCCTCTACCACTGTATCTAATAACACTGTAAAAAGTGGCAGCAGGGCTGCACTGTTCTACAGCTAGTTTTTACTCTTTTATTACTCTTGTAATCTTCTCTACCTGCTCTATCCTCTTCTTAACCATAAACATGGGTGAGTCAAAACTTCTAGGGCTTACGATTGAACTGCCAACTGCAGCCACTGGAACACTGGCTTTAAGTTTCTTTTGCAATATTAGAGTGTAACCATAATTTTGAGAAACAAAACCAATTTTTAACAATGCAAACAATCCATTTTCTCTAAAATCAACACTAAATGTATTACTTTCATGTTACAAAGTTGGCTGTCAGTTCTTATATATGAATGCATGATAGTGCAGCATTTAATAACTCTTAAAGAGACATTGTTTTAAATTCTATCTTTATACATCTGGTTTCTGAATGACTCCAATCCTGAGTTACCAGTTTTAAGCCAACTTTCTGTTACCAAGGTTGTAAATTTTTAATCATACCCAATAATTTAAAGGGAAATGCAGAACATTCTTATACTTTTAAAACCAGTCAGAAACAAATGAAGTAAATGCACATCTTATATATTTTATCCAAACAAAATTTTCTTACTTTTCTAGCTGTAGCTTCAAGAGAAAAGCACCTTGTCAACCTGCTGAACCCAATAATCATAGTCACAGATTTTTTCTAGGAGAAATGAACCATCAGCTCCTTACCAGAGGAGTCAAAAAAAAAAAAAACACACCTGCCTGCTCCTTTAAGAGCAGCTTTTACATCAGTGAGACTATGGCAGGGCTTCTCCATGCTATGTTAAACTCCAAAACAGGTGTAGGGCTCCAAAGGCCAATTGAAACTGCTTTTTATTTTTACTTTCTCAGTCTCTCTCTCTCTCTCTCTCTCTCTCTCTCTCTCTCTCTCTCTCTCTCTGAAACTAGTTAAAAACTGAATCAAGTGCTGAACAACCAGCAGATAAAGTTTTAACCATTTTTCTTTTAAACATGAAACACGGAACAACATTTAAGCAACGAAACAAAAACAGACAATTGACACACATTGGACAGATTGGAGCTCCAAGGACAGACAAACAGACAGAGAAAGCAAAACTGAGAATCTCTCCTGTATGAGCCAGAAAAAATGCAGGACTGTCTCCTGATTTTTTTCTTGCTCCCAGGAGGGCTCTAAAATAGCCTTTTCTTTTTCTTTTGTTAACATGGCCTGAGAGCAGACAACTGCTTTAGCCCTATCTAAAAGGTCATGTGCAGCCTGTAACAGATCACAGCAGACTAGACAGTTCCACGAGGGGAGGTTTATTAAGAGAGTGGGAGAGCAGGAGGAGAAAGAGAAGAATAGAGAGGGTAGAGGCCGGCCATGACCACGTGGAGAGAGAGAGAAGGGAAGTGGGGAGGGGAAACGGCAACCTGCAGGCACGAGGTCTCGGGACCAAGAGAGAGAGGAGGGGCCAAACAGCCCCTTTTATAGTGGGCAGGGCTACCTGCCTGTTGCCAGGTAACTCTGGGAAGGAGCATACCTGGCTGTTGCCAGGTGACTGTGGAGGTGGAGTTTAACAGATTACTAACACTATCTCTTCCACATCTTCAAGGTTCAATCTTTTTATTTCCTCCTTAGGAGGTGTAGCATTTTTTCATTGATAGTCTCCTCTTGAGGAAACGTCACCAATGAAATTTTTTTAAAAAAATTCTTTTTTCTTAATCCTTACTCCTCGTTCCTTTAGGGACTTTTGAGACCCTTTAAGAGCAAATCATGTTTGCTTAATGCTTGTCCCAATGATTGCATTGCTTTTTCTTACCTTCACAGGATCAATCTCACAGGCAGGTGACTGCAGCAATCATAATTCGAATCTTTTCTCTTCTCTCCAGAGAAGCGTCGATTCTATGCGTGCGTGCGTGCATGCATGCATTCGTGCGTGCGTGTGGGATGTCCCTGTGGAAGCAACGTTCAATCGGACTCCGACCCAAAGGCCCCACATTGGGCGTCAACTGCCCTGGCCCGCAGGGATTCGACGAGACCTTAGGGAAGGGGCGAAAGAATGAAGGGACAAGAGACACAAGGAATGAGAGCAAGTCTGGGGTTCTGATCAAGCTCTGAAACTTTAATTTCAGGTGCAGGTTATAAAGACAGCAAACCAGGAAGTTTGGGTGAGGGTCATTACTTAGGGCTACCCACTATTGGATGCTTATTGTCCTAGACCATCCCATTGTCTTAACTGGCTCCCTGGGAATACCAGACATTCTTTAAATTTCTGGGACCTGAGACTAGGTTTCCCAGAACAGCAGGTAATTTCCTGTGTTTGGCTCCTGACAATTTTAATATTATATTAAACAGCAACAATTTGTCATCAAATAGTGGTTTTCCAATAGATGAAGTTCCGATTGATTTTTATATTGATCCTGTTTATAGCCGCCTGTTACACTTTCATTGATTCTAGTTAATTTAGGTATGTTGTTCTCTATACAATTTGTGTTATTCAGAAAGACTGTGACCAAGTGATAAGGGATCAAAGCACACATAATGTTCCGGCAGAGCTAGTCATCCATTGGTTGCTCTGTTCATTCTTCATTGCTAGTAGCCCAGTATGAGTAGCAGCTATATCTCAAGGCATAAAGCCAAGAAGAGGGTTGACATTTACACACTTGCATGAGAGAAAAGGACTTCTGATGAGTTTAGATTTCTTGATATTCTGAGCCTTTCCAGGACTACCCTAAAATAGGATCTTCTTGCTCTCTAAAATCTCTCTCTCTCTCTCTCTCTCTCTCTCTCTCTCTCTCTCTCTCTCTCT
>NW_021620189.1:827649-870085 GCF_004785775.1 Grammomys surdaster | reverse complement strand
TCTCTCTCTCTCTCTCTCTCTCTCTCTCTCTCTCTCTCTCTCTCTCTGTCTTTTCTTGATGGGCTTCAGAAAACTACTTTCAAATGTCTCTTCTACAGTAAAAATAACTCTCTATCTCATAGTCAGTAGCACTGTCATCCAAATGCACTCAATAGCTTATTATTATTGTCTAACAGCACACATCATAAGAGATCATTGTGAGTGTATCTACAACACTGATTTCTAGAAGATTAGCTGGTAGGGGATCCCTATGTGGACTTTCTGATACACACAATAGGTTGATATCATTGTGTCTGTGTGTGTGTGTGTGTGTGTGTGTGTGTGTGTGTGTGAGAGAGAGAGAGAGAGAGAGAGAGAGAGAGAGAGAGAATGAATCATGAGTATCAAAGACTTTCAGGTAGATTGACTGTCATCTCTCCCTAACCCTCTTTGTAAGGGAAAAAACAGAAGGGGGAAACTCACTGTCAAAATTACCTTCCTAGAAGTTGTGCCATCTAACCTTCCACACAGCATCAGTACCATATCATACCTGTAAGATGAGATCTCTACAGACAGTTTGAAATGATGGTTATGACAACTTAAGGGATTTGAAAGGAAAACTGTAAGTTCTCTGCTTGAGTTCACTTGAACAGTGTGAACTAAACGATTCTGCAAGGTGGTTAAATTAACACAGAGTAAGTTCCTTCTTCTTGGAATACCTCCAGTATAAAAAGTCCACCTGATACTTGTTGGAGATTTTTGGTTTGCAAATAATCTTACTCTAGAGAAAAGTAAGGAAATATCTATCTGAATATGAGAAGAAGGTGCTCTTGATCCTACAGATGATGTTTTGCACAATCATCTACCAAAAGAATTAGTAAAATTCTTTCACTGAGCTAATCCCAATGAAAGCAATTCATTAACTTCAAGACTTCATTTTTTAAAGTCCATACAGAAATAAGTCATTAGCTGAAATATGGTTGCATGTTTTTGTTCAGCCCATTTTGCAGATAAATAAACCTGTATTTTGAGTATTCTTTGGCCTGTGACAAAGCAATGACACACAGCTTCCTGGCGTTCCATGGAAATCTCCATGCAGATAGAAACAGTCTTTTCTTATTTCTGAACAGCTTACAGAAAAGCTGTGTTCAGTGCATCTTGCCACATTCCAGAAACTTCATAATAGAACCTCCCTAAATATTCCTATGAGATGAGCAACCTACTGTGTCAATTTCATGAATATTATGACTATTTTTTGGTCTTATCAGTACCCTCATTTTATCTCTTCATCCTCCCTTTCTGGTCTTTCATTTCCCAATTAGTTCCCCTTTCTGATACCTGACATATATATTTTATTACTCTTTTATCTTCCCCTTCTCTTCTGTTTACATCCGTTCCTCCTCTCTCAAAAACCCTCTGTTCTTCTCTCTCTCTCTCTCTCTCTCTGACATGCACACACAACTCTCTCTCACACTCACATTCTCTCTCTCTCTCTCTCTCACACACACACACACACACACACAGACAGACACACAAACACACATTCACACTCATACTCTAAATGACTAGAGAAAGCATGTGATATGTGGCTGTGTCTGTTTTGTTTGTTTGTTTTTTCCTTTGAAATAATAACCTCCGGTGCAATTTGTAAGACTAGGCTGGCTAATATTCTTTCTAGGTAGTGACTTCTAAGTGTATTAAGAGTTGAGGAAGCAAATAGCACTAAGATTTGTACAGGGACACATCTTTCTACTTTTAAACCTATAAGAATTAACTAATCTGCTAGGGGCAGAGAGTTGCAGCTGCTGGGACCATGTAGTCCAATGAAGCTTCAGAACACACGACTCCACAGCATGAACTCCAGGACAGACAGGTAGCTCCCAAGCTTGATCTACACACGGACCTAGGCTATCAAACTTGAACTGTTTCCAGGTGAGCAAGTGTGCTCCCAACCATCAAGAGTGGAGCACTCTTTCTCTGTGTCTTTCACTGCCTGACTCAAGCCTTCCATCGTTTTACCTAGACATTTTCCTTTATATTGTGTTGGGTTTTCTTCCTTCCCATTCACTTCATTTTATTACCAGGACCTTTCTCTGAAACAGAGAGAGAACAAAAGTTTTGGGTATTAGAAATGGTATGGTTTCTATCGCAAGTTATCAATAGTGTTATAAAATGAAACAACAGTAGTATCAGATAAACTAATGGACTCAACTGTGTACCAAGGTAGGATGGGGAGTAATTTGTGAAGAGTTTGTGGAGGGCAAGAAAATATGACCCAAATACATTACATGAAACTTTTTAAAACAAATATTTTAAGAAATATTTTTCTTTGACAAGCATGTCTCTGATGTATCAACTGTAGTTGACCAATCCTCCCTGGATAGTAAGATTAGAGAACTCTACTCTGAGTCTCAGTGTTTCTTCTATATTAAAGCTGTTTGCCTTAGGTTCTCTTCTTTCTAACTGATGATCAAGAATCTTATGTAAATGATGTTATAAGTCAGTCTTCTTCTAGATTAGTAGTTGCTCAATCTGTGAGGAAGTGAGGTGATACAGGGTTTCATACAGCACAAGCTAGTCTTGAACTGTTTATGGCCGTTGATAAATTGAACCTTTGATCTCCCTTCTTACCTCCCTAATGCTAAGGTTATAAGTATGTGCCATTACATCCACTTTTGTGCAATGCAGGATCAAATCCAGGACCTTGGCATACTAGGCAAGTGTTCCACCACTTTAGCTGTATCTCCAGCCCAGAAACAATATTTTTAAGAACCAACCCGGACTATGAAGCAAGATTTTGTCTCAAAAGTAATTCACTATTTAAAAACAAATCACAGTCAACTTCCCTGTCCTAGCCCCAAGTTCCTCAACCTAGAACTGACCTTAGTACTTGCATGTAATTAAAATGGTATAAAGGCAAAAGTGAGGAGGGGGAATGGAATACAAGGTTTCTAGGGAGGGGAAATGGGGAAAGGGGATGGCGTCTAAAATGTAAATAAATAAAATATCCAATAAAAAAGATAAAAAATACACAACAATATTATCTCTTCTATGTGTACACATGTTTTCTGTGTGTAACATGAATAATCAATTATTTTCTTTCATTAGAAGTCTTTCCTTATATATTTGTGGATATATGTGCGGCGCGCGTGTAGTCGTCTCGCCGGCAAGAACACACACACACACACACACACACACACCAGAATCCTTCCGTATGAACACGTTTATTCCCTAAAACCAAAATGGCGGAAGAAGAAGATGAAGAAGACCTGGAAAGGCACTGCTTATAAACCCTAGAGTGGTGTATTCACCTCTGATTGGCTGCTTACTCGTTGCGCGCCAAACGCCGTGGGATGGGCTTTAACTTTGGCGGGCTTTTACCAAGGCACATGCGCAATTTACTTGTTTACTAGGAAGAATTATGGCTGATAGCGCCACCTAGCGATGGTGGACTTTGCCAGCACCCGCCGCGGCTCCCAACAGATATATTTTTGTAATTGTCTTTTATATTTTATTCATATATGTTTTAATGTATATTTATTTCCATTCAAGTATATTTATCTAATAAATGATATTTTATTGATAAAACAAAACAAAAACCCAAATCGCAGATAAATTACTTTTTTCCATTTTTATTGGTTATTTATTTACATTTCAAATGCTATTTCCCTTCCAAGTTTCTCCTCCACAAATCCCCTATACCCTCCTTCATCCCCCTGCCTCCATGAGGGCGCTCACCCACCCACCCATTCCTTTCTCAGCACCTAGGCTTTCCCCTAACCTGGATCATCAAACCCACAGAGGACCAAAGGGCTCCCCTCCCAGCGATGCCTGATAAAGCAATTCCTCTGCAACATATCCAGCTGGAGCCATGAGTCCCCCCCATGTATACTCTTTGGCTGGTGGTCTAGTCCCTGGGAGTTTTGGGGGGGGGGCTGGTTGGTTTTTATACAATTCATCTGACTATTCGTTGAAACTCTTGAAGTAAGGCTAACTGGACAGCTCTTGCTTTACTGCCTCTGATTTTGGGTTAATTACTTGAGTCTTATGATTGTGGGTTATAATTTCATCATCATCAGAGCTTTATGGGAACATTTTCCTTCCCTTGAGGCTTGCATTTAATTCTTTCATAAACCCCAGGAAAATGTGATGTGGAACCATGAGACATACTAATTTCCTTGCTCAGAAACTGATGCACTACTTTCAAGAATACACATTTTTAAGCCCAAATTGGTGTCACAATAGATAGCATATCATGAATGTATAATTCAAACATCTAACAAATATATTCACTATGGGTTTAAACCATCAGCTTTGACTTGGTAAGTGACTCTCGATTACAGATACACTCTTCCCTGGGCCCCAAAGACACATTCTACCCTTACCTGCGATCGGCTTTAAAACCCCAGCCCTTGGACAGTAAGTTATAGCAGTAACCTTCCCCAAGGAAGAGAAGCTGCTGCGATAGCTCACACAGTTTTTCATTTTAATTTTCTTTTTTAGCCCTCTGTGAAATTTCCTTCCACTCTTGTTCTTTGTTTCTATTTTCTAAAAGGAAAAAAAGTAATTTAAGGAATATGTCTTTATCTTGATTCAGCACACTAGGCAGGGTTTCCAGGTTACAGAGTATTTTTTAATATTCATTAGTTCAGATTTGTCTTGCAAGCAGTCTAAAGATGTGCATCTAATATATTGCTTTTAGAGATAACAAGTTTAATTTAAATCTATTATCTGACAAGTGTTCATTGCTTGGTCTTAACCTTCCTGAGCCACAAGTACTTCATTTATTAATCAAAATAGTTCCTATCCTCATCAGTCAGTTGATTTACAGGGAACAACTTCTATTTTCACTATCAAGTTTGGTAAGGAATCCTACACAAAAAACTGAGTGCTAGCACAACTGATGGCTAGAGACTGGTGCATGCCTTTATCTCAGGGGTCAATGCCCAGAGTAGGATAACTGGCTCCCTAGGGAGCAGTTTCCTTCAGCAACAATGTTGTTAACTATAATACAGGATCAAGATTGGGCAGCTGGACATTCATAGAGTTGTGCAACACCTGTTGATCCATGGGCAAGCAAACACAGCCCTGGATGGATAACCTGGCCATTCATGGCATGATCAATCAACCCATTGTCATTGTGGTTGTGCTTGGCAGCTGTTCAGCCTGAACAGCATTACCTACATCTCCCTACTTCCCATGTTTGCTCTAGGACTTCTATATGGAAGAATAAAGCTATCTCTTCCTCTGTAGTGTAGTCTGGTGACTGCTTCTCAGTCTCCACAGAACAAACTTCTGAGAGAGCGGGTTCAATGTGTTCACAGACATTGTAGGATGTAGGATGGATAAAAAATAGTGGGTGGTAGACCAAATGCACACAACTAAGCTGGCATGAGGGAAATGCCCAATATGACTCTTAGGGCCCTGAGTATCTCACAGTTGCTTCCCAAAGAAGTAGGGCTTGTGTGGCATTTGTACAACTTATGTTTGATCACACAAAACTTACTTATATTCACAGGTGTTGATTCACCAAAATCTGATTATTTCTTTAAAGACATAAAGGAGGCAATGATTTCTAGACAAAACCCATGGTTCTCTTCCAAGAGGCAGCATTACTTAATTAGTCAGAGAAGATTGACATAATGGCATCCACAGCTCTAACATTTGGACAACATCTGTGCTCCAGTCTGGTGACCTAGCACAGCACTGCTGAGAATGGCAAGGTAGCATTGGCATGATTACATACAGAGCCCCCAACATTTGTTGCAATCAGCCAGGGGCATCTGGAGCCATTCCTCCCTTGATGGAAGATGCTGCCAATACCTCATGTTATTAATAGTGCCCTTGTTGTATATAACAAGAGGTCCTGCATAAAGAAGAAAACTCTCAGATAGAAGGTGTCTGATACAAAAGAAACGAATTGAACTTTTATTCAAAATATTAAAAATAGAACGTCCCCCAATTGATCTTCTTCTACACTGTGAAGGATGTTTACAAATTTTAAGTAGGTCAGTTAGACCATAATTCAACATAGTGTTTTAAGTAAGCATTTCGAATGGACACAAGGGGCAAGATACGGAGATCTTTCTCTACACTGTGACTCAGCATGGCCCAGCCTGTCTCCTTTGTGGTCCACATCAGTGGCTCCTTTGAAGCTGTACCAATATGTCCCTCATCTGACATGTCCACATTTATCTCAGATAATTCCCACAGTGGTCCCTGAGGCAGGCCCTAGCTGGTCCCCTGATAGTTTAATGTACTACAAAGAAAGCTGCAACTTTTAAACTGAACAGTATAAAAGCTGATCCTAAAAATTCATGTCTCCCATGTACTCAAGCCCAAGTCAAATGTACAAATGCATGAAACAATAAAGCCTAGATTTATTAGGGTTTTATAATCAACTACTAAAGACTTATACCATCACCATCCAAGGCAGGCAAGAGGTGCCTCCTGTGGCCAGCACACTTTATATCTAACAATGTGAGACAGCTTTCAGGGTGACTTCTTTTTCTAGCAAGTCTGAATCAGGTTCACGATTAGACTCTCTCTCTACCAGCTGGATGTCTCCTTTGCCCCTAAATCATAATAGATACTGGGCCATACTTTCTTCTAAAACATTTGACTCCAAGCACATCCTACCTTTTCTGTGCTTTCTTTCCACATGTCCATAGATCACATTTTCTACCAGCTTACAATTTCAAAAGTGGCTATTACACAAAGAGGCCTCCTAAGTCAAAGGCCCACTTGATAGCTCCCACTGAACAGGTGGTATGCTAAACTCAGCCTTCCCTGCCAAAAAATCTGAATTTAAACAAGTTATTCCCCTAAATTGCTTCTTTATTTTGTCTCAGCAATAAGAAAGTAACTAACAGAGATAACTAATAACAAAACACACAAAACCACTAATGCCAGATAAGCAAACAGCAAGCTGCGTTACCAAGGATGTATAGAAATTAAAGCCTGTAGAACTAGCATATGATTCAGCAACTTCAACCCCATGCATGTATCCTAGCGAAGTGAAAGCAGGCACCAGAATAGGGGTTCATGGATCATGTTTTTGGCAGACTAATTTTCAGAAATCTAAAGGTAGAAACAACCTCATTGTATATTGATGGAGAACTATTTTTTTTAAAGTGTGGTGTAGTCATACACAGAATATCACTGATCCATTAAAAGATGGGAGATTCTGACTTGTGCTATAACACTAACATCATACCAGCTAACTTGATAGTGGAGAATTTCTTCCTTTTTCTACCATTTTACTTAAAGCCCTAATACTAAACGGTATGAGTTAGAGATGCTAACTGATTATAAAATACAAAAAATACCCCTCTAAAAAGCTAAGACTTTCATATCCTACTCTCAAGAAATCTGGACTCAGGATGTTGTTTAATAGAAAAATATTTTCCTACCATGCACAATAATCTGTCTTTAATTCATAGCATCACAAATAATAAACTTCAAAAAAAAGGACATACTCCCATGAACCCTTAGCTCCTCCCTTTGTTTTCTACTAAATAGGTCAGACAGAAATGCATGCAAAGAAGGCAACTGAAGCCAAAACAATTTCGCACATAGTATACAACAGTCTGATGTTTTGACCACATGTTTGGAGTTTTCGATGGAATCACTAACAAAGCAACCTCAGTAGTGTCCCTACCAGTTACTAGTTGTAGTATATAATGATGTTCAATGCAGTAACAATAATGTCAAAAATAAAGAAAGTAGGTGTGAAAAGAGCCAGGATGTCAAAAGTATGGGATGGGTTATTATGTGGGAACTGAACTGATGTCAAAACGGATGCATTGGTGAGTCCAGCCTTCTGCAAGTGGACTTAGTGAGAGTGGGAGGAGCAAGATGAGAAACTGATGGGAAAGTCAGAAACCTTCAACCTCTGGAAGTCTTTAATTGCAGACCAGGTTCTGAGTAAGGAGTTTGCTGACGTACCAACTCTCAGATATTTTTAGACATGAATTTATTTTTAACAATTCTGTTTTAGCCATTTCAAGGGGGAAGAAGTCATCTCTGCATCTTCTTGTGATTTCTGGGATGTGTTTTGGAGAAAATAGCTCCAATGTATTTCACACCTATAATTTTATTGCTTGGAAAGGACTCCAGGCTTTGGCAGGCATAGTGGTGAGATCTGCCTGTGCCAAGCCTGTGACCTCCCTGGTCCTCATACTGCACAGCCAGCCCTGCTCAAGGAGAAAAGCATTGTATACATGTGATTCATGTAAAGGGAGTTGAATTTTGACCCTATACTTGGCTGATGTGTTTCTACGACAGCTGATATTCCCTAGCAAGCAGTGGAATTTTAAGGCTTTTCTCCACTTCCTTTCTGTAACAGCATACTGTCCATGTCTAAATCCAGTGTAGGATCCATTCCTAGTACACAAAGCTGTGTTGTAGTTCCAGTGAATTGAATGGCAAAGGTAGGGGCCTGGAACACAGAGCAAAATACCATCTTTTAAAAGTATCTTAGCATTTTCTTTTCTAAAATGTCATTTCTTCCCAGCCAGTACTCCCACCATATCTGCCTGCTTCCTGATGGTTGATTAGTTTGTGTTTCCACACTCACTCATGCATTCTCCATCTTTCAACTATCCTCAGATAGGAACAGGCTGATAGTCTCTTTCTTATTAATGGCAGTGCAATTTATTCAACTTTGAAGGATATTCCTTTTATTTTATTTATAATTTTAAGCTAATAATGCCCAGAACACCTATCAGTGTCCATCCTGAGAAACATAGGCAATGTAGATGGAACATGCCCCCAGGCTTCTGCCTCTGACATACTTACTTTCTGTATTTCCATTCTGAGGCATTTGTTTTCTATGAAGAGCGGTAGTAGCCCTGTCACTCTGTGTGAGAGCAACTATACTGCAAGCAATTACTGCTGAACCAAGTGGAGAAGGTATGAACAATTCTGAGCCTTCTAGAACTCAGAAAATTTCCATGTTCAATCAGTCCTTTAGAACCCAGGAAACATTTCTCCTCATTAGCACCTTGATCACCTTCATATTACATCTTAAAATAATCCCACTTAACAACCACAACAAATCATCTCTTTGAGGTATGATATTGAGATAGGATAGGATACAGGATAAAATGGTGTAAAGGTTGATCTGAAACTCATGACTGTCCTGCCTTAGCCTTCCATAGCTGTCTACTGCTATGTCCAGTTCAGGTACTCCTCCTTTAATGAGCATGACCAACCCCACTAACCACAACCTCTCCTGTCTCAGCCTCCATTGCCATATAGTCCCTAGACTTCACTGAGAACTTGGCTTTAGGATCTCAGTATTCTCTGCACCTCGCAATTTTGCAAACTTCTTTCCACAATTCTATTTCAATAATGCTCTTGCCCTTGCCTTCAGATCCCCTGCTTTTGGATTTTCTGTTACACAGGCAGACAGGCCAAATTTACTTTCATGTCTGCATGCTGAACCTTTGAGATCTGAACTTTGCTGAATAAGAGGAACTAACCTCCTATTGGCTAGAGTTCTAAGGGGTAGATAAAACATTTGCCTGTGAGTGCATTTTTCTGATACAGAACATGCCGTCCATAGTGTACACTCAAATCTTTTATCCCCTGACCCCAGGCCTAGACTAGCAAGCATGGCTCACTTCAGATACAGAGGTTGCCTATGGTCTTCAAACCTGATCACCTGAGACTGTTTATCATCTTCCAGGAAGGGAGTCGCAATAAGGGCCAGACACTCTTTTCTTCTGTCCCTCAGAGCCACACTGGCACTCTGAGGTCTCCACAATGGGGTATACTCTTTTCTAGCAGTAGCAAGCCATTCTGTCGAAGGTAGTCACTTGCTGGCCTGTTGTATTTACCATAAAGTTATACTTCAAAATGTCATCCCTCACCATGAAACCTTTCTCAGAACTCAGTAAAGACATCTGAGATTTTTCTAAAGAAAGTCAGACAATTCTCATCATTTTCTTTATAAATTCAAGGTGATTGACCATTAACCCCGGCTGCAGACTGCAGTCACTTATAAGAATACTCCTACCTTTACTCCAGTCACTTGTGAAGATACCCCTACATTACCCATCTTTCCCATGCACCTGACCTTCCTGTCATATCTCCTACTTGATGAAGAAAACAGAAACCATCAGAACTGAAATATCTCACTTTGCTGAAAGTCTGCCCATGCCTGCACTGACATTTCTCTCCCTCTACATGCACAAAAAGCTGCTTTGTGTTTTGGACAGAGCCTGGCCTTGCACTAGAAGCTCACTGGCTGTTCTTCATCAACAATCACAGCAGAAGTGGTTCTTTTCTTTTTCTGCATCCCTGTACCTGTACCCTCTATACATGTTTAAACCGTGCTCCTCTGGACATCACACTAAAGCAACATCTCTCAGCCTCTGGTCATGCTGAGTATCTGAGGTGAATCTCCAACATGCTTCCAATGTGTCTGAAAATATTCAGGTCTATACTCCTAAAAGACAAGGACTTCTGGGAAATGTGACCAAAATGAAGAGCCAGTTCCATGAGTCCAAGGAGGACCCAACTCCAAGAGACCTCCTGTAGCCAAATTTTCCCCTAATTAATTGATTGGCTAATAAAGACAACAAGAAGTCAATCATTAAGTGAAAAGGAGGAGGAGGGCCTTCTGGGTCCGAGAGAGAAAGAGGGGACGCAGGAGGAAGGACTGGCCTGTTTGTACAGTGAGGTGCAAGCGAGAGGAAGCAAGATGTAGACCAGGAACTGTTAGACCTGGTGGTGGTTTCCGCCACCAGAAGATATCCAACAATAGAAGAGTTGATGAGTTTAGGATGATAGACTCCACACCCAGCATTTGAGTCACCTGTTGATTTTAAACTAAGGTTGTCTGGTGTTTTCAATTCGCAGTGACTCAGGTGGGCCTGAGGGAAAGAATATAGCCAGGGCAGAATTCGGCCAGGCTTTGATATGAGATTGGGCAAGGACCAAGCTTCTGGGGAAAGGTAACTGCAGCAGAACATGGGCTGCCATGGGGACCGAAAGAACAATCTCGGAGGTCTAAAGAAGCAGAGCCAGCGTTTGTGGGAGAGGTGTTGGCTAGGAGAAATACACCGTCTAGGTCTTGGGCTATGCATCTGACTAGGAACAGACTGAGACCACTGGTGTCGGTGGATCGTTTTTTAAAAAACAATATGCTACTTTAAAACAACACGCTACAACCTCCACCTGATAGCTTTACCTCAATCTGAGTTATCTTGCCCAAATGCTAAATTGCCTGTACTCCCTAAGCCCTCCTGTCATAAAACCTCAGTCCTGCTTCACCTAGATGGAGAACTTGCTTAGCTTCTACACTGAGCCTGGGTTCCCAATTTACAGATCTATTCTGAAACACAACAAAACTGTCTTCACTTTTATTTTAACTTAATGTATGATTTCTTGGTTTACACAATTAAGACTCCAGTATATTTAATATGTTGGCTGAATAATTAACAGCCTTGAATTCCCAGATCCTGTGAGAAGAAGGTCTCTGGAGAAGTATTTATTGTGTGGATAGGATGTTCTCCTGTACTATCTGGGTGAGCCCAAAGCAAACATGAGGGTCCTTATAAAAGACAGCAGCATGATCGTTGTGCTACAATTGGTCTTGGCAGTAGAGTGAGGAGTTGATCCAATCTGAGCCAAAGACAGGGACTACAAGCCTCCCCAAGAGGCTGGAAAGGACGAAGTGTGTTTCCCCTCAGACCTATGAAACTAAGTAACCTCTGCAAATGCATGGAGACATCAACTCTATAAATCATCAGAATTAATTTGAGTTTTTTCAGCCACTAGGTTTATAGTAATCTATTAACAAAGGAATAGAAAATTAATAAATAATATATTTTAAATCTGGCCTTTCCTGGTTCTTTTTATTTTGTTTCTGAAATTTATTTAAAAAGTCTGATCGTCTATCCCAACAAAATTGTTGTAGATGAAGCTGACTTCATTCTGATGTTTGTGTTTAACTTGTTCTTCAATTAAAGGAAATCCTATAATTTGTTTTTTACATCTAAATTCCTTATAATAGAATTCAGTTTGGGGGAGGAAATACTTCACAGATGGGGCTGTGAAATCTCTATGGCATCAACTCAGGATATACACATCTGTCTGTTTTCATGTCTAAACATTGATTGTTTCATCCAATGTCACTTTGATGGATCCCTGATGATGGCCCCATCAATGTACAGTGAATATCTTGCTGAATAACATCAACAACAAGTATTCGGTCTGTCTTTCATTGAGGATGGTAACGAGATTGTTCTTTTTTATCACATTACTTCTTCTGAAGTTATTGGATAAATTTAATCAGTATAAAGAACACTTTCCAATCAAATATTTGCTAAACCTGAGGCATAGTATGAGCAGGAAAGGTAAATATTTGGTTTTTTACATCTATTTTCATAAAAATGAGTTCATCTTCTATAGTTATCCTTCTGCTTGCTCTTACTTGCCTTCTCAGTCATCAGCCTTGCCTGTGGGTTCTCATGGGTGCCATTGTTTGTATGGTATATCTTCTGGGACCTCAGCTCATTTCTGAACCTGAGGGTTCTGGTCCATTTGAATTTTTTTATTTCTTTATGAAAGGTAGCTCAGAGACTTACAAGTTCACACAATGGCTCACCCTGAGCTCCTCCCCATGGCTTGCTCTAAGCCACAGTTGACATGTAGTGATGGTTCATAGCCTGAGCAAGGCTTTATCTCTCAGCTAATGTGTACCCCAAGGACATCCTTCTAAGCTCAGCATCCTGGAATAGCACATTAGCAGCTTGTAATCAGCCAGAAGCATTATAAATCAGAGTGTCTTTCCTCTGGGGACTAAACACCCGCACTCTCCTGCTCTGTCTACCCAAAGCCCAACACCAGTGAGGATTCTCAGGCACTCTCTAATTTTTTTTTTTTTTTGAGAAGGGTAGCTCCTGGGAATTTATTGATTATTTAAAATCAACTTTGCTTTTATTTTTAAAAATAAAACTATCTTAAACTACATTTCCATTTGTACAGAAAGGCTTTTTGGTATGGCAAATGGCAAGAAAAACACTTGTAATTGACAGAGCATGGGATAGGTAGCAAGTGACTGATGGGTAAGGAATTTGAGTACAACTGAGTCTCTGCCTCTGCTTCATCTACAGTATTTCCCATAGTGCCCAGACCCAGTGACCAGCATTCAGACATTTTGAAAGCCTTGGGGCTGCTGGTGGAACCTAGGGATAGAGCCTGTGTGGAAAACTCCTGTTCAGCCTCCAGTATGGGAAGAAAGACTTATACAGCATTAGCACAAGGGAATGTGCCGGAGCAACTCATATATAGGAGAACTTGTAAGTGTTAAGGCATCTTCTTGGATAGGCAAGGCTCCATGCAACATTTTATTATGCTAAAATAATTCCGACATATAAAGGATTTGGTCAACCTTAGCTCACTCCTTGCAATAAATAACCCACAGATAAAAACAAAACTACTTTTTTTTTTCAAAAAGAATTATAAGAAAAAAAGGAAATGTTTTAATATACCTTTATGACAAAGCAAAATTTAAGATTTCAGAACCAGAAGCCACACAGAAGATGGTTGGGAGAGTTTATAGATAGCATGAAAATGTCAAAATTTTCTATGAATGTGATGAACAAGAGATCAAATTTAAAATATCAGCAATATTATGTGGAGTTTAAATTTTGATAAAATGATTCTAAATTCAGTCTGTGACAATCGAAACAACTATGACACAGGGCCTGAGGCAGTGCACTACAGAGTGCAATAGGAAGTTGCCACAGGCTCCTCAGCACAGAAGCAGATTAAGACTGCAGTAACAGGTAGAATCTAGAAATGTGCTGACAGCAACCACACAACACTCAGAGAGCTGGAAATAAAGAATAATTTCAATTCGTGGATCCAAGTAGGGCCATTCAGGACATGGTGCTCAACCATTTGAGTAATTATAAAGAGAAAAATAAAGTTATATTTCATTGTTACCAGAAATGCTAACATGTGTTCGAAGTGGCTCTCAGGATATTGAATGAATGATTAATTCTTGGTAGATTTCAAAGATTGTTATTGAGAAAAGCCAGTTGGACATCAGGAATCAGTAAAAAGACTTCTCCACAACGTGTCTGTTACAGACCCAGCAATGCCAGAAACAGAAACCCTGACACAGAAACTCACAAATACACCAGACAAGCATATATAATCCTAGAGATTATAAAAGGTCTGTACCAGGTTGAAGGACTATGTGACCATCAGAATAACTACTGCTTTTACAAAATGCAACTTAAAGACACATAAGCTCAGATACAGAAGAGGTCTGATTCATGATGTTCATGTCACAGCTTTCAGTGTGGCAGACCCAACCAAGTCACTTTCAACAAGGGATTTCAAGTAACCTATCTCTTGCTTACAGGACACATTTTAAGAGAGTAAAGAAAATATATGTGGCAGTTTAGAGCCTCTCAGTTGAGAAACATCTTTGTAGATTCCACAAACAGAATAAAACTTAGAATATCTCAGAAAATACAAACAAATTAAAAAACAAGGGAAAACTGAAATAACTGCTTGGCAATTGATAAAGTCATAATAACAATGACAGAAATAAATGCCACTTTAGAAAAGGGGACAAAGATAGTCACCAACAGCAAATAAACAGAGAAAATAAGAAACCATAAATATGCCTTACAACATTAAGTCAGAACAGCACTTTTAGAAAAATACAAGAAACACTTAAAGCTGCTGCAAAAGTAAGCAACAGAAAAGCAGTACTGGTGAAGGAGGCAGCTGAAGGGTCTAGCCTCGGCTGTGAGATAACCTGAATCTCGCATTCTGACCCTTGCAAAGCTGAACAATGAAGCAGTGAGAAGAAATGAAGCGGATAAGAGAAGGCTAGGCCCTGCCTGGCTTTGCCAGCAGTTACATGAAAATTAATTTGGGATTTTCAGCTCCTAAACTGTGAGTTCTGGGGAAGTTTTCTCTTATCCCATCAACAGTATCTCCTTGTATATACATTTTCTGGTCTGAGTATTGACATATCAGTCTAAAAAGTCCTTACCCAGCAGATCTGCAAAGACACATCATTCTAAATTTTGTTGAAAACTCTATATATGGAGATAGAAAGCATTAAAAAGTATACATGAACATGCATAGGAGAGGTGCTCATATGTGCTTATCTGTGACTTCCTACTATCACTATTTCCTAAAACATCTTGAGAGAGAGAGAGAGAGAGAGAGAAAGGAAGGAAGGAAGAAGGAAGGAAGGAAGGAAGGAAGGAAGGAAGGAAGGAAGGAAGGAAGGAAGAAAGAAGGAAAGAAAGAAGGAAGGAAAGAAAGAGAGAGAGGAGGGGGGGTTGAAACCAAGCAATCTCAAATCCAGGTCTCTCTCATATGAGAGAGGCATTTTTTCCCACTGAGTCACACTATCAGCACTGTAGGTATCTTTGTTTAAAAAAAAAAAACAAAAATGAAAATTTAATTCCTTTTACAACAGGGTCAAAGTCAAACAAAACTATAGGATAAATCTCTGTCTCAGGTTTTACTTGGGAACGATAGCTAAGAGGCTGCAGGTCCACATGCAGGCTGGTGTTGCGGTGACAGTGAGCCGCTTGTGCTGTTCTGTGAGTGTCTTTATTAGTCCTGTTATCAGGCACAGGTTTAAGGCTGTCTTCCTTAGTCTCCCTGTCTCCATTCTGAATCGGAAGGCTTCCACAACAGTGGTATGATCTGCACACCATAAAACATATCTCTTGCTGAAAAGAAGCAAAATAGCAGGAAGGTTTTTAAATATTTAAGTGAGTCAGTGAGATGATACAATGACTTAATGGCCAAGAAGCAAGAAGACAATGGAGGCAAATTGGAAGTGGCTCTGCCCTTTATCTCTCTTGGGCACATACCACACCTCAGGGAGGAAACAAAGAACAGCTGGACACCAAGGACTAACCTGAATGGACAGTGAGGCTTGAGGCTGTCACACCAGGTACAGGTACCAGGACAGGGGGGACCATGGTAGAGCACAGCAGTCACTAAACAGATCCATGTGGATGAAAGCTCTACGTAGATTCCTTATGATTTCCTGATTTTCTATTCAGGATGCCCAGGTTGATCAATTACAGCAATGTCTGAAAAGCAAACACACAGGCTGTGAAGTCAGGGAGTCACAGGAAGAAAATGCCTCTCAAAGATCTCTGAAAGCACTGACATTTTCATCAGGATCCTCTCAGGTACACATGGAAAAAAATCATATAAACAAGAAGCTTCCCCACAGACTGCAGGGGCTTTTGAAGCCACCCATTATATGCTACATAATTACAGGCAGAAGTTCTCCATTTGCAAGCTGCAAAAAGCCACACTTACTTATGGGAAAATAAGCTTAAGCTTCAATACAGTTGAAAATTTCAAAATGAATTACAATACCCTGAAGCACAAAGTAGTGTTAGAAAGTTCTAGAGGTTGTATCATTCTAACCATGTTTGTTTCCAGGAAACAACAACATTAGGAAATAATAAAAAAAAATTTATATAATTTTAATGAAGAAAAATAAAACTAGAAATTATAAATCAATTGTAATTGGATAATTTGGGCACGGTAGTGCCAAACACAGAAAAGGAGAGTACTGCAAAGGCCCTTTTAAAACAAATGTCCTTAAGTGCATTGATTAGGTTCAAAGGTAGATGAAAAATAAATTAAATGTTCACACAGGAATCCAGAAGTAACAACAAAACAATAAGCTTGAAAGAGTTAAAAGAAAAAAATTTAATTCAATAAAATAAACCTACACATAAAATTTCCAGGTAGCAGTGACACAAGAATATTCCAGAAATCACCAATAAAGCTAACTTTGGGAAAAGAAAGTTAAAAAAAGGAAGTAATACATAAGCAATGTAGGAAGCAAAAGGCACAGGGTTGCTGACACAGCAGGGACACACATGCCATCAAAGAGTCTTGTAGTTTCAGTTCAGCTACAATGTGGGTGGCCTGACAGCTGTGATGGGTCTCGGAGATTGTTGGCAGTCCTACTTTACTCTTTCAAGAAGATTTCATAGTACATAATTGTTAAATATTCATTGAGTGAGTCGCTGCTGATAACCCACACTGAAAAGTACACCTCTTCCATGAGGAATGCTGTGGCAGATTAGAGACCCCAGAGGACAACAGGTGCTCAAACCCAGGAGAGAAATCAGCAGGCATCAAACTCTTTCTCCACATTTGCATCCAATTAAAAGTTATATGTTTTTCATAATTATAACATGATGATTCAAAAATGAGGAGGGTGGAGGATGTAGCTAAATGGTAGAACACTTATTTGGTGTATATGAGGCACAAGGTTTCATCTCCAAGATCAAGAAGGAAGGAAGGAAAAGAAAGAAGGAGAGGAGCGGGGGGGGGGGAGGAGGGAGGAGAGAGGAGAGAGTAAACGGGAAAGGAAGACGGGGAATGTGTATATACATTATGAAATGGCTAAATCAGTCTTATTGTCATGTATTTATTCACATTATTTTTATGATGAAAACGTTTTAAGTTTGGTCTTCAAACATTTTTTTTTAAAAATGCAATACTGTGCTGTTCACTGCGCCCATGATGTTATCAATTGCTATGATCAAGTTGATCGTAGGAATTTACAGCTGTTTGGTACTTTCTTTTTTTTCTTTTTTTTTTTTTTGCAACAAATACATTTTTATTATGGCAAAGTAAAAAAAGTATAAATAGTAATGCGTTAAATTATTCCTCAAACTTTCATTTCTAATGAACAATGTTTCAAAGAAAAAATTATATTTTAATTTTTTAAAAATAGATTTATTTATTTATTTAATGTGTATGAATACACTGTAGCTGCCTTCAGACACACTAGAAGAGGGTATCAGATCCCATTACAGATGGTTGTGAGCCACCATGTGGTTGCTGGGAATTGAACTCAGGACTTCTGGAAGAGCAGTCAGTGCTCTTAACTGCTGAGCCATCTCTGCAGCCCTACATTTTAATTTTTTTAAAAGTTCTATGGTTTTGAAATTACTAGAAATAGTCCTTTATTATTAGTTTAACAGAGGTGGGAGGGGAAAATGGAGGAATTGGAGGGAGGACAGGAATAAAGTGAAGTGATGTAATTATATTTAAATTTACTTTTTTAATAAAAATGAAACAGTATAATCCATAATACTCTATAAAGGAATGACCAAATCACCCTGACAAATACTTTATCAATTTAGGAGTGTAAAAAATCTTGTTAAACTGTTTGGTACTTTCTATCTCTCCAACTTCATTCCATTTTTGTCTTTGTCTTTTTTATGAGAAATCACTATGTTCCTTTAACTACAAAATCTCTTATATATGACTTGCAATTCTAGGTTCTCTGAAGACAGAAGAACCAAGAGGATTCCACACTCAAGCTAGAGTGAGTTCAAAGCCTGCCTCAGCCACTTAGGGGGACCCTGTCCCATGCAAAAGCCCTGAAGGTTAAATGCAACAAGAGAGAACCTTCAAGACTCTGGGTATAGCCTCCCAATGCTGAGAAAGGCTCTTCACTCCTAAAGCTGCATTCCCACTGTGAATTTCAGTTATGATTTCCCCAGCAATTCATGCTTGCATACTTTTTAATGCAAACATTATAATTAGCTTGTCTGGTTCCCCCAAACATATCCTTTGATGTTCTATTGTGATTATTATACATATGCTGTTCACTGTAACAGCAACCAGGAGCACTGGAACACAAATTTTACACAGAAAGATGGCAGCACTCCATCTACCTGCTTCGTTCCTATTGCTAATACTGCTTAGATGTGTCTCAGCTTTTGAGCATATTACTTAAGTTTACTTCCCAATGACCATTTGATATTGCTGAACGAATGCATCTTTCACCAGTACAGCGTTTACTAGGACAGTTTGTGCCTCTGATGCCAGTCACTTCTGTATTTTGCCTTTTATTAACTAGCTGATTCCATCCTTTGTGTGGAATCATTTATCTACTCATTCTCTATATATTTCAATCTCTCTGTTACCTATAAGTAATGCCCAATTTAACACCTCCTCTACTTTGCAGAAATGTTTTGTACTAGGCAGAAGCTGTGGCCCATGGCTCCAAAACAGAGATAATATTTCCTTATTAGAGATAATAAGATAATATTTCCTTGTATTATCTGGGTTTGAAAGGAAGATAATCTTTTGTTTACTCATTAAATGTGACACTGTCATTTAATTCTTTGATGTTTTTCTCACTCTCTTGATTTCACTCCTCTTACCTCTCTGTCATACAGAGAGATTTTTAAGCCTCTCTCTCTCTCTCTCTCTCTCTCTCTCTCTCTCTCTCTCTCTCTCTTTCTCTCTCTCTCTCTCTTCCCCCTCCTTCCTTCTCTTTGTTTTTGTTTTTGTTTTGTTTTGTTTTTTCGAGACAGGGTATCTCTGTAGCTCTGGCTGTCTTGGAACTCACTCTGTATAAGAGGCTAGACTCCAACTTTCAGATCCCACCTGTCTTCTACGTGCTGGATTAAAGGTGAGATTTTTAAATCTTAAGCAAGTATCTCTTATGTTTACTAAGTCTTAAATTTTTAAAAAGGCAAAAATTTCAAAATGTATCTTTTCAGTATCTACAAGAAATTGAAATTATATGTATATGTATATTATTTATGTTAATAAAATTGAATTAAATTTAAAACTTACATAATGGGGGTTCCCAGTATTTAGCAATATTTTCTTTCAGTCTTTCAGTAAACCAGAAAACCGTCAATTTCTAAAATATTGTCTTATGAAATATTTTATTAATTAGGTTCTTGGAGAAGTTAGAACAGAGTGATAATTATGATCTTCATAGATGTTTCATTAAGGGATTTTAAAAAAAGAGAATTTTTTGGAGTAGTTTAGACCAAAAGCAAGCCCAAATTTTGATCTTCTACTTCCCTCTGTAGTGTATGGACTATAGACAATCTTTTGTTTATCTGTTATGTGTGTCTGATCTGTCTGTTCCTAATGATGGGCTTTGCTCTATATTTATTGAACAGTATAGAAAATATAGTATGAGGAAGGAATGGGGAATTTTTTAAATAAGATCTTTAACTCATAACTAAAAGCAGATGTCATCAACTTACCCACATGTTATATCCAACTTTTATGGGTATCTTAACCACTGGGCAATCTCTCCAGCCTCAAAGCACGTTGTAAAATGTTTCATAAAATAGAATTTTATATTAATATTTACATCAATTTTAAAACCTTGATTTCTTGTTGCCTTTTATTGCTCTGCCCCATACATTGTGTTTAAGTGACTTAGAAGGCTTTCTGAAGTTTCTGTGCACTTGAGCAGTTAAATAGAACTGGAGTTTTTGTTCTCTGAAGTGCATAAACACTGGGAATCCTTTCCAGGTCACCTTCTATTTACAGTGTTTGGATTAGTGATGGTGGGTTTTGAACTGTCTTCAGCAAAATCTAGAGGGTGTTAAAATCTTAATTTTCTTTCAAGCTGATATATTCATGGCTTCATCACATGCAATGATTGACTATGCATGCCAGGAAGACAGATGGATGGTGGAAGGGACCATATGTGTAGGGCAGGAGCAACCTCAACCCATCGAAGAAATGCAGAACTTATAGCCTAGCTCCAGAGCTGTCAGCATGTAAGATCAGGGCTTCTAGACACTTTGGAAAATAATGGAGTTGCCATCTTTGAGGAAAGACTTCCTTCATGCTACCCTATCACTGCCTGCTGGAAGAAACCCTGGACCAGATAGGTCAGTTTCATCACAAACACCTGGCTGGACCCAAAGGCTTCCTGTTCCTTGCGGAAGGCTCTAGTTTTCCTGCTGGAAAAGCTTTCAGGAAAAGGAGAAATGGGCAGAAGGCCAGTGGAAGGAAATTGGCTGACCAGAGTACTGCAGAGCTAAGGATTATGCCAGGATTGCTGGCCTTTAATTCCAGTAGCAAGCCTTTCCCCCCCCCCCACCCCAACACTGACAAAGTTTTCAAATTCAAACAGGCTTCCCTGCTCCAGCCAGAAGCCCTGGTTTAGATAGTGCCACCAACAATATCAAGGAAGCTCTTAGGAAGGCACCACCAAGAGTCTAGCTGGTATCAGAAAGGACTATTGTAGAGCTATGATGGTCGAAATTGAATTTTTATATCATACATGTATATCATAAAAAAAAGAGGTAAAAAACAGACCTAAGCAAGGTCAAATGGCACAGGACAAATGACTCTGGAACAAATTTGCTCCAAATGGAGAAAAGGCAAGTAGAGCAAAGCAGGACTGATGAATCTTCAGGAGTTGGGAGATGACATAGTCAGTATGCAGTGTTTTTCTATACAACTCTAGACAACTGAAATTTATGTTTAAAATAAAAAAAAAAACGGAAAAAGTAGATAGAAAAAAAAGCCCATGTTGTCATCTGTATTTTTTAGCAGTATGCAGTTCTCCCCTCTAGTCACAATAAGTCTAATATAATTCCACAGAACACCCTCACATTTACTTACACTCTCTGCTATTAGATTTGTCTAGTTTCTTACCCTTTGCTTTGAAACTCTAAAAATGGGGCTGAAGAGATGGCTCAGCATTTAAGACCAGGTACTGGTCTTCCAGGACCAGGTTTTGATTTCCAGCACCGACATGTTCACAACCCTGTCTAACTCCAGATCCAGGAGATGAGAGCTCTCTTATGGCTCCCTTTGGCACCAGGCATGCACACTTATACATATGAAATAAAAATAAATATATCACTTTTAAAAAGGTAAATGACAAATTATAAAAACAATTTTAATTCCTGGCCAATGTACTAAATATACATACATACATACATACATACATACACACACACATACACCAAAATTTAAATGTGCATATTCTTTATTATTTTATCTGTTGGTGTTTAATCTATTACATTGGGACTGAGTAAAGCAGGGGTATAGAATATTTAAATTATATCTTCTCCATTCTCCCTTTACTCAAGCATTCTTCTCAGAGCTGAGTGTAGCATTTAGATCAGATCTTCCACGCACCACTCTCACATTAACTTCACTCCTAATTTACCATATATATCACCCACATGCCTGTCTCTTTCCATAGTTTACCTGTTCTTCTGTTTGTCCTCAGGACTTTGTTAAGGACCAGCTTATGTGACTCATTCTATTTTTAAATAATTCTACTGCTCTCACTGACAAGAGTTAAGGATGGTGGTGTGTGGCTCAGTGGCAAAGACTTCCCTAGCATACATGAGGCCCTGGGCTTAACCTCCTAGCAGAGCATCGAAAAAGGAAATATGGACTCTGTCTTGGAACAACATTTTGTCCATATTTCCTTTGCACAATATCTTAGCCTTTTAATATTGAATATTAGATGATGTCTAAAATATGTTGTCAGCGTATAACTTGAAATTTTGGGGTTAAATGTGAGAATCCTTTACATGGGTACAAAAGGAAAGATCCTTGATTCTTCAAATTCAGTAGTTTTCTTAGTGTGCTTGAAGTGAGAAAAACATATTTACTAAATACTGACCCAACTTGAGAGTAAAACAGAGGTCAGCCTGCCCTCGGGCATGTTCAGTACTCACAGAAACTTTCACTAATCAGCATTGCTTGGCTTTTGAAACCTTAGAGGCTCTGTTCTGCTCCTCTTGAATCTTGCTACTCTTTCTTTAAGTTATCTATGGGCTTCTCTACCCATTCTTTCCCGAGGTGCTGACTTCTGACAATGATGGTTTCCTTAACAACGCTGTGATTCCCCTTAGATGCTCATAGGTGTCACACGCTGCCCTTGCCTCCTGGGTCACTGAGGGTAATCATAAATGTGTGTATATCCAGGGTTCCACTTCTTAAATGGAGGTGGATTCCAGACATCTACTTCTATTTCCTGAATGTGGTTGGATCCAGAGGTCTACTTCCTCTATTATGGATGAACAGTCAGCAGGTCTATGAAAGTCTTTCTTCAGATAGAAAGGTGAAGCATTTACCTATTGTGTGAAGTATTCGGCACACTGTATATGATTATATGTTACTATGTCTTTACAAAGTGACCCTTAAGCAAAATGGTCTTATTCTACCACCTAAGTCTTTATTCAGGTTTCTCTCATACTCCTTTCGCAAAGGCACACCATCTCTTCTGTTTAACCATCCTCCCTTAAACAGTAAAATCACTGAGTAGTAACAAATTGAATCTGTAATCGCTGATGTTTTATACAAATGATACCAGAATTGTGGGAGGTCCCTCCTCAGTTGCCAGACAATGCCAGAGACATCAGGACTCTCCTCTCGGAATTCTTAGTCTCATTAATAAAAGAATTAAACAATGGACAAACAGAATCTCAAGGACAATTTTATTTGAATTAAAAAGAAAAACCCGCAGGGCAGACAAGCTGTAAATCTTAGCAGATTCCCAAAGGAGGAGAACAAAGGAGTGAAGGAACAAAACTATGCCTTATGAGTTACTGGCATGGAAGTCTACTACCTTGTAGGAAGCAGCCCCATGGTGAGGACTGCTTTAGAGAAAGAATAAGGAAGCCCAAAGTATGAGAAAAGGTGTAATAGGTTCTAGCCCGCATCCAAAAGAAAGAGACAGAAAAAAGAAAAAGGAAAAATTGCACCACTCAAAAGAGTGGACAGACTTAGTTGAAACTCATGTCTGGGAGTGGGGAGGAATTCTGGGAAAAGAAGTGCAGTAGCTCATTAAAGAAAAAATTTATTCCATTTATTTCCTGAGCATGGTTTAATGTGAACCATGCTTTCTAGGGTAGTCCCTTGGCCACATAATTGATTTATTCCAATGTGCTTAAAGATCAATAAAACAAAAATGCCTCCAACCTATAAGGCCCACTTGCCCATGAACAAATAACTTCTTAGAATGCTGGGAGCTGTTGTTCATACAAGATAACAAGCCACGTAATTTTACTTCTTTAAATAATCTTTGTCATGCCAACTGCACAGGATGTGCTTGACGACAGTAGGCAGGAGGTGTGTAGGCAGGAAGTACCTGAGATGTACTTACCCATGACTGCACAAAGATGGAAAATATGTAGCTTCATAGGTCTTAACTTTATAAACCCCTGTCTAATGTAATTCAGCACCATTCTCTGGGAATCTCATGGAAGGACCTGGCAAGTATCAATAGTCCTGGCAGAAATTAATAAAGCTTGCTTCAAATTTGGCTCAAAATTGTGGTAGTGTTCTTGTACTTGCCCAGTGGGATTAACAGCTGCCTTTACGATCTGGCTTTAAAGGACCTGGAAGCTAAGGCTCAGGCACCTCCCCTCTCCTGGCCTCACTTAGTGATTAAGGACATTTTCCAGACAGCTGGAGAAGCAGTTGTGGCTATGACTCAGACCACACAAGTCATCTTGGAGTCCACAAATGAGCACTTTACAAAGACTATTCTTGGAAGCTAATTTTTAAGCACAATAGGAAATGTTCAAGCTTACTAGAAAATTAAATACAGCTAAGGCAACACTAGATACCACTCAGACAGTCAGTACAGAAAAGATGAGTACACTGGCCTCCCTTTGTGTGGGGGATGACCCCAGGAGTGCTCCTGGCCCTGTCAATAGCAATACTAACAACTTTGTGAAGAAGCAATGAGAATGTGCATAATAAAGAACCGCTTAAAGGCTATTAAATATGACACAGCATGATTCTAACATTTCATCTAAAATGGCCAGACATTTATGAACTATGTGGTTTATTTTAACATGATTTATAATAAGAAAAAGATGAAAATAAACTTAACATATATAGAGAGAGATAAAAGAGAATCTACAAAAGACAGAAATATTGGAAGAAATTCTAACAAATTGCATTGGCTTATCCTGGATTGAGTGTGTGTTGATACATTAGTCATCTTGTATTTACTGTACCAAATACATGAGGTTCATAAGCTTAATAAGAAAATGGCTTATTTGGCCTAGTAATGACAGGGGCTCTGTCCACAGTTAGTTGGCTCTTATGGTTAATCTATTAGGATGAGCATGTGCTGGTAAAAAGAGATCACCTCATCAGGGTTGGGAAGTGAGGGAGATCCATGAGTGTTCCTCAATTCTCATTAATGGAAGGTCTTGGTGACCTTAAATTTTCTATTAGTTAAGGCTCACCTCTAAAATTTCTCCATGGCTTTCCTATAGCATCAAGCCAAGGAAACAAACTTTCACACAGAAGTCTCTGGGGGAGGGGGGTATCCAAGACCCAAACTATTGTAACTGATAGATATTTTCACAGTTACACATGACATTTGATCTTCAAGTACAGTCCACCCTGCTTGGCCTGCTTAAGGCTATAAGAAAGAAAAAAGCACATGACATTGTGGATGTTCTGCAAGACAATGATATGCCCTTTCTGAGAAGCCCAGTGAAAACTCATGGAGCAACAGGGAAGGGCAGAACAGACGAAAGGACAACCAAGCACATGGGAAGGCATTCAGCATCATTTGTCTTTTGGTAAATACTAACTAAAACAACAACAAATAACACTTCTCATTGATTAGAGCTAATGTCCAAGATACCGACTAAATCAATTGTTGTTAAAGATACTAAATAAGTACTCACAACCCTTGCTGGTGGGATGCAAAATGGAGCAGCCACTTAAGACTGTCAAGCAGTTCACATGAGGCTGTATGCTAGAATATTGATTAAAGGGCCTGCTTGTTTTATCTACATAATGTTACATTCCAGAGGGCCCTTCCCATCACATAGATAATGACAGACACCCTGTTGAGAACTGTGGCTTGGAATCTCTAGACAGCAGAGTTCCAGGTTGCTGGAATTGACATCCTGTTTCCTGCTCTAGAGACTGCAGATGGAGGGAAGTAAGTTGAAGCACAGGGTTGCTGTTGTTTATGATGCTATGGTGGCTCAATGAAAAACAACACATAGGATATTCAAGTCCTCAGGATAAAAGTGGACCATGACAAAAGAGTGTCATTTCTACATGTCACATCACTGTGGAGAGCTGGAAGAACCACTCTGAATCATTGTAGAAATGAAGAAGTAAGGCTGATGGCAAAACTATCTGTAAGAGGCACAGTTTTCTGCATGGTAATACTGTAAATGTTGTATTTGTAATATTATATTCCGGTAGATTAGGTGCTTAGGTGCTAGCTACATATGAAGTTACTGCACTCATGAACATTGTTGTTAAGGAGGGAGCTGTGCCAAGGTTTTGTTTGTTTGTTTGTTTTATTTTATTTTATGTGCATGAGTATTTTGCCTGGATTCGTTTCTGTGCAACATATATGTTGTTTGCTGTCCTTGGAGGCCGGAAAAGAGCACAGATAGCATCCTTGGGAACTATAGTTACAGACTATTGTTAGCTCTCTGTGGGTGTTTTGATTTGAATCAAGACAGTCTAGAAGAGCATTAGGTAAAAGGACAATGTAAGAAATAGGGTGAGGATAAAATGAGTCACAGATGATAGGATTCAATTTGGAGATGTCCGTGTAAAGTCACTAGCTCCCTATAGGTTGATAGCATGAAATAGTAATAGCTTTGTGGGCACATAGCTAACGTTGTGCACACTTGAGCTTCTTTGCTTTTTCAGTAAAAAGAGTCTAGAGGTAGAGAGGACATATAGCACCCAGATCTTGGTTTTGGGTACTATTCTCCACTATATGGGACTACAGTTCCTTAGAAAATGGTTGCCTCGGAGACTGAAACAGGAAGTATGTAAGATAAGATTACTGAATCATATTGTGGTAAAAATCAAGGAAGTAGTGGGTGATATTTAAAATTCCAACCCAAATATGACCGGCCAATGAAAATACAACTCAGTAATTATGAATATATTCTGTAAGCCTAGATTGGGCAGATACCCCTACACTACTCTGTTCCCCAGCTATGAGACCCTTATAACTTGAGGGTTTTTCCAGACCCTGCGTTTGTCTTTCTACCTCCTGCTTCCCAGTCGTCCTCTTCTGTCGTCCTTAGTCGTCTTCTCTCTCCTCTCTTCTCCCCAGTTGACCTCTCTCTTTTCTCCCCAGTTGTTGTCTCCCTCCTCCATTGTCTTCCTCCAGTCGTCCTCTCTCTCTCTCTCTTCTCTCCCCAGCCTTTATTTCTCCACCTCCCCTTCTTCTGCCCAATCACTGGCTCCAGCCTTTATTTTACAAATTAAGATGGGGAGAAGGTTCACTAGAAATCACCTGTGTA
Organism: Grammomys surdaster; assembly: GCF_004785775.1. Taxonomy (NCBI): domain Eukaryota; kingdom Metazoa; phylum Chordata; class Mammalia; order Rodentia; family Muridae; genus Grammomys; species Grammomys surdaster. Next base: position 843,038 of record NW_021620189.1, on the reverse strand, counting down.
ATGACTCACACCTCCTCTGCAGCCCTTCACAGGAAAGGGGAGTTAGTATCAAAATACAAGACCAGGGCTAGCCACAACAGTACACAAATATATGTAATAAATAATTAAATGGTATTCGATAATATGTTTTCATAGGGAGAAAATAATCCTCACTGCAGCTTCTAATTCAAGTCAGTACTAAAACCATTGACCAGCAAGTAGCACTGGTTCCTAAAATTTGCCCTCCTCATGAAGGTGCCAGCTAAAAGCCTATGTTGTTTTCACCTGACACATCTCACCAGCTTTAAACTAGAATTTGTACAGTCTCCTTCCTGGGTTCAATTAATATGCTAGATTGGCTTAGACAATTCCATTTATTATAAAGGATGCTGCAAAGGATGCATAGGAAGAGATAATAAGGGGTAAACCCTTTACTTTGGGTTTTTATTGGTGGTGTGTGGGGGGAGGGAGAAGGGTGATACTGTTTTTGTTTTCTTTTTCTTTTTTTCCCACAGTGATGAGGATGAAAGCAGGGGCCTCATGCATGCTGCACATTTCACCACTGAGCTGCATGCTCATGTCTCCTGGATTCTTGTGGAGACTTGACTACATATGCATGGTTGATGAAATTGCCAGCTTTAGGTGGTAATTTAAACTTCAGTCTCTCTCCTCGGACATTAGTGAGTAGAACTAATGTCTTGATTTCACAATATCAAACCTTGAGGAGGAGTCAGGAAGAAAAAGAGGCAAAGCCAAAGCCAAAGGAAGATAAATTGGGGTGAGTTAAGACACTGTGTGCAACTGAATAAAAATTCATACATGAAACTTAACTTTGAGTAAGTCACAAAAATAGTAAAAACTTACATGATAAAACTAACATAGGAAGTTTAATTTAAATGTTTATCTTTGTTCTTTAACACCCTATATACTGTATTAGCATTTTATAACAGGATTATCTGTTAAGGAGTGAACAGTCTCCATATTTTCTTTCTTTCTTTCTTTCTTTCTTTCTTTCTTTCTTTCTTTCTTTCTTTCTTCGTAAACTTTATTTTATGTGCATGGTGTTTCAACTGCATGTATGTCTGTGCATGTTAGGTGTTGTTTGGTGGTGCCCTTGGAGTGCAGAAGAGGGCATGGCATTCTTGGGAAGTACAGTTATAGACAGCTGTTGGCTGCTGTGTGGGTGCTAGGATTTGAACCTAAACACTCTGGAAGAGCAGTCAGTGCCTTTAACCACTGGGCTATGTCTCCAGGCCCAAGGATTTTCTTTTAAGAGCAAAATATTCTCTTATTGTCTCTCAGTAGTAGTAACTATGATCATAATGCCAATAGACTTCCTACATGCAAGAAGACAACCTGAAACTTTTATTCTTATTTTCCTAAGACATGTTCTTATACAATGTAATTGCACTGATGCTCCTACAGTGTGCTCAGAAGAAATGAACTGCTTTTGGCAAGTTACTGTATCAAGTTTCTCATAAGGGAGAAGAAAGCTGAGAAACAGCCTTCAGAAAGGCATTGAGAGTCAGTGAAGGTGTGTCTGAGTTCTACAGTACTTCTCCTCCACCCTTGGATTGATCCCCAGAACCATAATTTTATATATATATATCTTTCTTCTGAAAGAAAGAAGAAAGAAGTTTATAGGACTGTAGCAAAGAGGTTCTGAAAGCCTGTTTTGACAGAATTGGGGTTCTGACAGCATCGAGACATAAAATCAAAACACCCACAAGACTAAGATGAGAGGAGCGATTCCTCCCTCGTGAACTCAGTCAGCTCTCTTTTAAACAAATCAGCAGTTACCTTGAAAAGTGTTTTTTTTTTTTCAATTCGGTATCTAGAATATTTTCACAACATAAATCCAGAGTAGAGACTTGTTGGTCAATATATTATTTACAATCATGTATGGAGTTGTCAGAAAAGACATAGGGAGTCTTCAGAAATATATATATACATACATATTTAACAAATGTTTCTTACTGGGTCATCTTCCACAGTTTTCACCAGGTTAGCTGTTTCGGAAGGACTTTTTAGGAGCCTCTTTTTCCTATCAGTCAAGGCTTTCTTCTTGCTTTGATGAATGAATTTGCTTCTCAGATGAATTCTTTGTGTATGATAACAGTTTCCTGAGGTAGGCACTGTGGTTTGAGGCATCTTAGTAAAACTATGAGAGAAAGATGTGCCCAGAGTGAGAGTTAGACCTGGAGAGACAAAACATACATAAGCAAGAATCTTAGTATGGAGCAGGTGCGATTGTACCAAGAATACCGTGTACCTGCTCTGATGGTTCCTGTGTGAACCTGAGCTTAGGGAGTTCGTAAAATTAAGCTTTTGTAACTAGAGGCTGAACAAAACCACCTGCTGTCTAACAAAGTTCAAAAAAAAAAAAAGAAAAAGTAAACCTCAGGCATACAAAAACAGGTCTGAGAAAGCAGTCCTTCTAAGGATTTGAGATGATCCTAGGCTAACCTAGTCCTCAGGACCCTACCCAGGAAAAACCTGACTCTCTCAGTACTTGAAAATGTATAAATGAAGCACCTCCATCGAGGGTCCAAGATACACAGGCCAACAAAAAGGTATAAGACTACCATATGTTACATGCTAGAATACAATGCTCAGACAGAAGAATACAACTAAGATGAGTAAATAAAAAGTACTGGCCAGTGAAATGTCCTAGGAGTTAAAGGTGCTTGTTGACAAAGCACATGTCCTGAATCTGATTCCCTGGACCTGTATGATGGAAGGATAGTGCCAACTTCAGAAGGTTGTCTTCTGACTTCTTCATAGGTGCAGTGGTACTAGTATGCTTCTCAGTCTCCTTCCCAAGAATAAATCAATAAACAAACAGAAAACCAAATAAGTAAATAAATAAGTGTAATTTTAAAAACTTCTAGGTCCTAACACACAGAAAAACAAAATAAACCCAAATGTAGTTTAACTTCAAAACTGACATGATTGCTTCATTTACTCACATAAAGACAATCAGAGTCAAAATAACTTATTTAAAATTACCACTAAGAGGTGAATACTCCTGTTTGCCCAGCTGCTTCAGAAATGATAGCTGGAATAAGGACAGCCCAGGATACTACTGAGAAACCCCTGTCTCAGAACAAAAGAAAAACCCACCAGAATGCTGTAAAATCAGGGCCCACATTCAAAGCTCTGACTTTTTGGAAAGGGAAGTTTTACCTAGCAAAGAGATTCACTCAAGAGAAGGAAAAATTTACTTTATGATTAAAGTTAGAAATCAATGTCACTAATTCTACCAGGAAAGAGAATAGCTACAAGGTATAAAAGAATTAATATTTCTTCTACATCCATTTTGTGATATTTAGCACTTTCCAGGGTGTGCTTTTTTCTCATGCAGAATCACTATCACAATTTCACTGATTGACATGGCATCTTCTCCCCTGGAACCAGACCTGACTGGATCTATACAGGAAATTCTGCTTATTATATTACAGACCTGATTCTGAAGTCATTCAAGGAATAATTCCCAGAGACTACAAAAGAGCAAGTTACCACTTACAAAGCTGCCTTCCTGGGAAGCCATCAGCTGCAGTGTGTAATCACGAGTTTTTATTAGGTCAGATTCAGAAGCCAACTTGAAAGGAACTTGTAATATCCTATTCAGGAGATGTAGGAGGTTTGTGTATGTGTGTTGTAGTAGTGGTGGTGGTGGTGATAGTGCTTCTGGTTGGGCCATGTGGGTCTAATGTCCTGAATATATTCTTGAGACTGAATCTGGAGATTAGCTTTTCAGTTAGGCCAGCAAGCCCCAGTGATCCTCTTGTTTCTTACCTTAAGAGTTAATCTAACTGAGCCTGTCAATCACCTGCCTTATCCAGGAGATCACTCCCAAGGTAATCTGATAAACCTGAAGACATACTAAGGAGATGGAAAACTAATGATACCCTTAAAGAAATAATGCATTTATATATTCTATGAGTTGTCGCTTAATAGAGTTGCTTTTAAATCTTTACTGCTAAGCCTGCTTGTTTTTCTGAGTTCTCACTAAAAATCATTAAAAAAAAAATTCTTTCATCTCTTTCTTTTTGGATACTGACTCAAATCTTAAGCTTGCTCTGACTCTCTGGACATTCTTTCTCTGAAGAACCCTTTCCTACCTGGCAGCTGCTTGCTTTCCTGCATGACTGAGCCTGCCTACTTTTTTGACTCTGATTCAAAGGTTATGTCTCTTCCCCTTTGCCATCTCCCTTGTCTGTGAAGCTGCTGAGGTTTACAGCTGTATGCCCTGCTGCTCCTTCTTGTAAAGTCTTCTAAAATATGCCTTGAGTTCCTTTGAGTCTGTTTTAAAATCTTTTAACAGGGAAACTAAATACTCACAAAGGGAAGCCTGGTTCCCCAGTAGCAATAATAGCTTGCTCTATCCCTGCTTTCTCAGCTCTCTCACACAGCCTCTATTGCCTGTCAGGATTTTAGAAAGAAGACCACTGGCTAGAAATTCCAGCCCATTGCCTTGTTGGTAGGAAATGTATATGCTCTCTCCCTGTATCTCAATGTCATAGAGGCCCTGGCACAAATAGGAGAGAAGGTCTCAGACCCTCATAGACTCCTTATACCAAACTTTATCTAGTGCACACTTGCTCAAATGTCCAAAATTCTTAGCCCTCAGAGACCTCATACAAGGAGGACAAGTTGTGTTTTGGTGGTTCTAGGTAGGGCCAAGGTCTCAAAACTGCTGGCTGTGGAACACATTTTGAGTAGCAAGAGTCTTGAGAACTTTGACCTATGATCATCTCAATTTGGTTTTTCAGTTTCTTAGTGACATTATTGAGTAATGATGAGCTTGCGATAAAGACTACATAAGTTAAAGAATACAGTTTGATGTGTTTGCATCTGTAAAATCACTGTCATATTCAAGGTATTCAATATAACTGTTATTTCTCCTAATTTCCGTGAAACCATTTAAAATCTTATGTTGCCAGGCCAACTCTACCCTGTCACCATAGATATGCTTATATTTTCTAGAAAGTTCCATCAATGCTTTCTTTGTTGTTGTTTTACTTTGACTTTGTGGTTGAGCATCATTATTTTGAGATTTATTTATACTGTGATTCATTTCTTTCTGGTGGATATTTACAATATTTTATTATAACAGAGGAAGTCACTATAGATAATGATGTACATACAGTTGTAATCTTCAGATATTAAACATTTCAGAAGATTTCTGAGTAGGAGATCATCTGGTAGGTGAAAGCTAGATCGTATGGTAGATAAGGTTTTAACATCCTAAGACATTCCAGTACCCTTAGCAGAGGATAAAGCTCCAAATTACCTGTATTCTTGTAAATATTTTACTAATCAATCTTCCTAAACTCTTATATGGTCTCAGATTTTGAGGTTCAAGAGGGACACTGAGGTAGATTTTTTTTTAAAGGAAGAGATTACTATGCTAGGAAGATGGTTGAAACTCTGAGGAGAGTTTAGGTTCATAAAGATAACTCAAAGTCCTCTCTTAGGGGTTTCAGAGAACAGTGGAAAGTTCCCATGCCATGTAGTTGATAGGTAACCCAAAGTAGGTGTTTGCACCCATGTTGTATCTGATCCTCAGGCAGCAGAAGAAATGTTGTGCCTTTTAATTAATGTGTCCATTGCTTAAGATACCTGGTAAACTTTCTTTGGGGAAGTGAACATTAGACTCAAGAATAGTCACAATAGAGTACCTGCTCTTTCTTTCCAGCATCAGTGAGAACAGAGAGAAGAACAGGTTGCTGCAGGTCAGTGGGCAAGCTTGAACTCCTAGCCCCAGGCTCACAGTTGTGTCATTCTAGTATTGTACAGTGGTGGTTCCCTGTGGTGTTTTCCATGACTATGAATGCTGAGTATAGCTTTTTGTGTTTATATGATATCTCTATGTGTTCCTTGAGGAAATGCTTGCTTAGTTTTTTTTTTTCCATTAAATTTTTTTTTGTCTACTTTATTATTTGATTTTGAGAAATTTTATTTAAAAATCTACATAATGCCTTTTATCTCATAAATTTATTCTGGCTGTTTCTCTACAGATTGTCTTATCTTTCACAAGAAAAATTCCATTTAATATTTAATTTTTCACTTTTTTCTTCTATGAATAGAGAAAACGTCAGTGTTTGTTAAGCTCAGTTACAAAGTTTCTTTGATGTATTCTTCTAGAACTTTCTGTTTTCAGATTTTACATTCATAGTTCTCACCATGCTTAGTTATTTTTGTTTAAGGTGTATACCTACATAGCATATACATACATACGTAGTACAGTAGAAAGGCTGCAATTGTTCCAGTGAAATTTGCAAAGAGCTTGACTTAACTGCCATTGTAACTTTGTTGCATGTCAGCTGCCCATGCATGTGCATAGCCACACGTGGTCTTATTATTCTAGTACCTTGATTCAGTAGTCTCTAAGTTGTCAAAACATTCTCTCCAACTCATTGTCAGTCCACGTCTTGATCTGATTACCCTCTGAGTTTGCTTATTTTTAGTGTCCTTTTGGCAATTCCATCTCCTCTGCATTTCCTCATAAATTTGGGGGACAATTTGCTAATTTCTCTGAGCAAAGCTAGGATTTGGGTTGATGATACAAACTGAGCCATTAAGAACCTTGGTAATACTTGAGTCTCCATCCAAAAACACTGTGCCTTTCTTTATTCCCTTTATTTTTTCATTTATCTCAACAAAGACTAAGTCTTTAGTATTTTGTATTTCAAATACTAATCTTTCTTCATAGAGATGCCATAGGTACAATTATTTATTATGTATTATAAAACCAAAGTATCATTATCTTACTCATATTTTAGCTGTGGTTATAATGTTGGTGTTTTCAAAACCACTCTTTCAATGTTCTGTTTTCTGTAGACTGGCAATAATGGTAACTGATTACACAAACACTCTAAAATTGAAGAGCAAAATTAAGACATCATTATGAAGAAACATGCTCTGACTGATTAGCAGCCCATTAAAACCTGGTGATTATCTTAAGAGAGAATAAAACTTACAATTGATTTATAACAGATTTTTCTGTTATAAAGAATGAAATTACCAGATACATATTCAAATACTGCCAAGAAAATCAATCGAAATGAAGGAAGTCAGGAAATGACATGCACACCTTGTATTGTGAACTGCTAGCTACCTTGGAGAGCAGCAGGATTCTTTAATCCATTGCACAGTTGGAAAACTGTATTTTGTAAAAGAGAGGTTAGCTAAGGTATCAGGGGACCCGGGCTTGGAGCAGGCCTATGCTGGATGTAAGCTTGATTGTCCCTGCTCCACAAAGTAGCTTATGGGAAGTACAAACTGCCAAGGGTCAGTCATCCTCTCCTTGGAAACCCATATCCCATGTACTTGTGTCTCAGGTTTTTGTTTTTTTTTTAAAGATTTATTTATTTATCTGAGTATACTGTAGCTGTCTTCAGACATACCAGAAGAGGGCATCAGATCCCAATACAGATGGTTGTGAGCCACCATGTGGTTGCTGGGAATTGAACTCAGGACCTCTGGAAGAGCAGTCAGTGCTTCTAACCGCTGAGCCATCTCTCTAGCCCCATCTCAGGTTTTACCTACAGAATCTTCAGTTTATTTCTCTGTGCACTGTGAATAAAATGCACATGTAAGCTTGTTATGATCTACATTGTCGGCAAGCAAGAGACAGAACAAGTGAGAATGAGAAAGGAAAAGAAATGAGGGAGGAAGGGAAGGAAGAGAGGAGGAGAGGCAGGCAGACAGACAGAGATAGAATTCAGTGTTGTGCTGTGCTGTGCTGTGCTGTGCTGTGCTGTGCTGTGCTGTGCTGTGCTGTGCTGTGCTGTGCTGTGCTGTGCTTTGTTGTGTTGTAAGGACTGTGGAGAAAATGTAAGTAACATGCTTGGGGAAATATCTGGAGGAAAGTATCACTATATTTCACAAGCAAAAACATTTTTAAGGCAGTATGACTGTTTCCCCCATTTTTTCCCAAGGATTATGGATTTTCTGGATCAGTGGGTAAGAAATTCTAAGATCATAAAATTTGACTTTCTATTGCAACTAAAATGTCTCCTTCCATCCCTACCGCCTGTCTTACAATTCAGAGTTGATTCTTTGTTTAAGCTATTCTGCTTTCCTACCCCCATTACTGATTTTAACAGAGAATGACCAAGGTAACGACAGTCTTAGATAGTCTATTTATTGAAAAATAGCCCCCTTTATTGCATTATAAAAAGAAAGCATGGATGTGGTGGTGCCATCACAGACAGTATATTTCATCACATCAGCAGCTGAGGTCAGACACGCATGGCTTCTCCAAGTTCTAACTCGCAGCTAGAAGGCAATAAAAGGCACTGGAGTGTGGCCCTCCTGTTAAGTAGCATAATGTGGCAAGGATATAAGACAAGAGCCAGAAAGGCATGCTATTGTTAATGAAATAATTGCGAATGACTACAACAGCCGTCATTATATTTAACAAAGTTTCCTACGTGTGTCTTAATGTTTTAATTTTCCTAGCAAGGCAAGTGTTTTCATGACTTCTTTCTGGAGGATGTTTTAGGTTTCATTGAGACTGTCATTGTATGATGCTCAGAGACAGCTGTCTTCATGTTCTTGCTTTGTCTTAGATCCGTACTTTGGCCTTCCTAGCCAGTCTGTTATCATGGAGCATCTGAGAATGGAAGGTTCTCTCTTAACAGAAGAGGTAGAATTAGCAAAGGTATTCTAATTTTCTCTCCTTGAACATGGACAGAAAAACCTGGTAGAAAGGATCCAGTTCCTGACATGTGCAGAAACTCAGCTTAGTGACAAGGGAATCCCTGGAGACTCAAGGATGCTGGGACTTTTGAGTTCTCAGGAAGCTTCTGAGAAAGAAAAGCCATTTATGGCCTCAGGTGAGGCAAGCAGAGTGCTACAAACAGAGAGGATTCGATTGAGTGCTGTATTTGAGTCACTGTGATTTATGTACAATGGTCGTTCTCACTTTCTTTCCAGACACATGAGTGCCCATGGGGTTTCCTGCTCTTGTTCCATGCTTATCCTTAACCAAAGGATGCATTCCTGAAGACTGGCAGAAAAGCCTTTCAGCTGCATGACTTAAGTAACTTGGCAGCTCCATCTCCACATGTCTCAAGGATGGGGCAATTTTGTCCAAGGAAAAGCCTCACTGAATGCAAGAATTTTTGACCTCTACTCTAAATTGAATTCACTCTGCTGTCATGGGATAGCTTGAAGTTTGTGCATGAAAAAAAAATCATATTTTGGTCTATGTATCTGTGTTTACATGAACTCATTTTCACAACCCTCTTCATCAGATGAGGAAGCCAATGCTAGCTTCTGGATACTGTAACACATTTCTGAGATGATCAGCTTAAAAAGTGGAAAGGTTTATTTTGACTCCGTTTCAGAGATTTCACTCTATTTCTTTTGGGAGTGTGAGGAGGCAGTGCATCATTGTAGGGTCATATGGTCAGGAAAGTAATGACTACATGGTAGCTAGAAAGCAAAGTGAGAAGAAAGACCGTAGTCCTACAGGCAGCTTCAGGGGCATACCCTGAGACGAAGTGTCCTAACGCAGTCCATCTATATATCCTACCTCCTACTACCTACCAATAGTCCCACAGTCTTGGGACAAAGCCATTAACACAGGGCTTCTAGGGGTGGCAGGCCACTTCTCCAAGCTACAAAAAGTGCACAAGCCATGATACTCTGAACACAGCTGAGCATACGTCACTTGACTGTAGCTCAGAACTATAAAAATATTCCTGCAAGCCAAGAGGATACACAGAGATTGTAATAAGCATGGGGAATAATTTTAAATTAATGATGACAACAAAGATGATGATGTGTGACAGCACTAAAAAAGACCTTTTACTGTAGGTTGTAAATACATAAGGAAGTTAAAAATGATAAATTAACATTTATCTATTAATTGGTAACTTGAAATATTAGCAACTTAATAAAACAAACTTTGTAGGGGAGGTTCACACAAAACTTTGCCTCCCTTAGGAATAAACACCTGTGCTGGTTTTAATGAAAGTGGACCCCATAGGTTCATAGAAATTGGCATTACTTTAGGAAAATTAGTCCTGTTGGAGGAGGTGTGGCCTTCTAGGAAGCAGTGTGTCAACTTTGAGGTTTCAAATGTGCAGGTTCTCCCTGTTTCCTGCAGATCTAGATGTATAATTTCCAGGTACCTCTCCAGCACCATGTCTGCCTGCATGCCACCATGCTTCCTGCCATGACAGTGATGGACTTAACCTCTGAACTGGAAACCAGCCCCAATGAAATATTGTCCATCATAATAAGATTTGTAGTCATGGTGTCTCTTCACAGCAATAGAAATTCTAAGACAACATCTTTCCTGAATCCTGAGCATCCTGTTGTCACACATAGTTCTGTTTGGAACATTTCTGCAATTCATTCTTTATTTTCAGGGGTGGAAAATGCCTCCGATGATTCCTATAATCTACAGCTTTCTTTTTTTTTTTTTTTTTGCTTATACCAATATCATCGCCTTGTGAACATCTTTGTTTTTACAACCACTTCCCTAGTTCATGACAATACAGTCTCCTTCACAGAGACTGCTCGTTAAGAGTCTCCATAGTGGTGGGTTCACTGCTTCCATAGCCAGCTACTTCTTGTATAACTCAGTGGGTCCTATCTGACTTCCTCTATCAGCACTTTCCATTTACTTTTGCACTTTCATCTTCACTGGCCACTTCCATACTTTAAGACTCTTTGTGTCCTCTCTAAAAGGCATTGGTAACCCTGCAGGGAATCATTTGGCTCTGTAAGTATAACAACTATTTGCTTTGGGCTGTCAGTTCCACTCTCTAGTTCTAAAATTCTGCTATAATGTTGAAACCATCTTCCATAATTCTGGGAGCAGGCAGTGTTGAGGATGTGGACTCTTGAACCCTATTCTGATACCCATTGTGTCTCTGAGCAGTGATTACTGTGTTATTAATAGGCTGCTTTGGAAAATGGTGCTGACTATATGACCATTTGTGAAAAGCATTTTGGCTAGTGTCTGGAAGTGTGATAAGTAGCCAATCATGTCATACCTCCAATCCCACAGTCAGTAATAGTAGAGATTGGCTACTGTCAACAACTTTCATTTAACACAGCACTTCTCACATGGGATGACTTTTGTAACCTTTGTTCCTTAACACAGAGAAAGGCGGTGTTTTACCTGAGTGTGGTCCCCTGATGACTTTCTTCCCAAATGAATTTCTGAATAACCAACTAGGCACATTTTCAACTCCAGAACAAGTAAGTGAACATTGCTAGCCCCGTATGCTCACACTCTTCAGTGTGACTCACTTGCTACCAGGACACTCTGTGAGGAACACAGTCTTTCTAGCTTGGAGGAAGTCATTGACTTTTATGTTCTTGATGTCACCCCAGGTCTTGCCTGCTGTGTTATTGTTAGTGAACTGAACAAGGATTTCTCAGAGAGAATTAGCTGTACAGTCATCTCCCAAACCTTATAACTGTCAAATCACATCCTGACCAGGGATGCCTATAGCCTACCAATAGAAAAAGTTTTACTAACTCTTTTATTTCACTTTACAAGCAGAACCTCAGAGGCTTCTTCAGAGATTAAAGTCAGCTGGGCCCTTTGTCGTCTTGCTTATCTCATTTGTCTCAACTCATCAGGGATGGAGTTGTACTTCTGGTTTTACAACATTCAACTGGACATAGCTCTTTTTACAGAATCTCTTTGTAAAGATTATGGGTATTTCTCACGAAACAGTAAAAAATTTTGTTAGTCTCCAATGGTTTATTTGGGTCCCTGTTTATTTATGAAGAGACATTTCTAAACCACTTATTGGGAAGTAAAGATCTTATCAATGTTTTGAGCAAATCCTTGATACACACACACACAGAATAATCATCATCATCATCATCATCATCATCATCATGTGGAAACACTGAAATGCCACCAATGGGCTGTTCTGAAACAGTCCTCTGACTGTGGCTGACTGCAGCTACTCTGTGTGCTGTAGAATGTGGGAAGCTATTCCTCTCTTCCGTCTCTACTCCTTGTCCATTACTCACCCTCTCTCTGTTCCACCATTGCTTTTCTTTACAGTTTTTTTAAAACACATTCACTTTTATTTTATACATATATGTGTTTTGCTTACATGTACCTCTGAGTGCCATGTGCCTGGAGTATCTGTGGAAGCTACAAGAGAGCCTCTGATACCCTGGAATTGGGGTTACACTTACTTCTGTGGGCATCCATGTCTGGTGCTGTGAACCCCTTGGGATTTAAATAATAATGACCCCCATAGATTTGAATGCTTACTCATCAGTGAGTGGTACTATTGAAAAGATTAGAAGGTGTGGCCATGTTAGAGGAAGTGTGTCACTTAGGGTGGGATTTGAGTGTTTTTAGAGCCTGAGATCAGTGTCTTTCTCTCTTTCTGTTGCCTGTGGATCCAGATGTAGAACTGTCTACTTCTTCTCCAGCACCATGTCTGCCTGTGTGCCATCACGCTTCCCACAGGGCAGATAATGGAACAGTCCTTCAAAAATGTAAGCCCCAGTAAATGCTTTCCCTTATAAGAGTTGTTTATGGTGTCTCTTCACAGCAATAAAACATTGACTATGACAGAACCAAACCCTGTTCCTCTGCAAGGGCAACAAGTGCTGTTAACTGCTGAGCTTCCTCTCAAGCCCAAACCCTCGCTTTGTTTATAATTTTCATGCATATAGTTATACCTTCAACTGATGATTCACCACCCAAATTGCCTGGCTTGGCAAGTCCAACAAATATAAACTCAATAATATCTTCATTTTTTTACTCAGCTAATTCCTAAGTTTTGCCCTTATGCTATCAAACAGAATAATTAATTTGTTTATTCCTCTTGGGTGAAAGTCCTTTAATTAATTATTATGATATATTCATGTGTTCGATATTTTGGGTGGCTGTGTGGTCTGCTCTGGCATCTTCTTTCTTTCAGATAAAGAGCTCCCGTTTCCTCTTGTCCTCTCCTCTCCTCTGTCTCTCCATCTCTGTCTCTCCATATCACCCTTTCCCTTACTTTGATCTCCCTTCCCTTTTCCTGGTCATTCTTCTTCCCTCTCCTCCATTCTCCCTTTCTTTCCTCCCCTTTCCTCTCTTCTCTCTCAATATTGAGTACTGGGCAACACATAATTCTCTGTCTTCTATGTGACACCTAACACTAAAAAATGATTTTTTTTCTTGTTCATACACCTATGTTTAGATTTACTTGGTCTTTAATCCACCTGCCTGTGACCTTTAATTTTCTTGTGTGTCTGTACGCATGCTGTGAAACAGGGTTCAATTAATTTTTTATCAAAGGTGCTATTTATATCACATTTATCTTCAGTGACAGACAAGTCTGCAGGAAATGGAGCTCTGAATGTGTGTCTGTTTCTAGGCAACATGTTCTTTCCATTCACCACATGTCTGGCCCTGTGCAGTGCTACTCTGCTATAACTATAGCTTTGTCATTTTCCAGGTTTTATGACTTCGGGAATGCCAAAGATATCTTTAGCTTTTGCAATCATTTCTGTGAATTTCTATAGTCAGCTTCTCAAAAATATACATTAAAAGAGGAAAATTAATATAATGTTGATAGGAATTGTAATGAATGTTACAAATTAATTTGGGAAAAACAGACATATCTATGATATCAGTAACTTAAATTCAGGAATTTATGCAGTTCTAATTTTTTAAAACATTTGTCTAATGTATTAGTTGGGGTTCTTTATAGCACCAGAACTAATAGAATACACAAACACACACACACACACACTAACTTCCCAAAAACTTCCCATGGAAATTGATTACAATGTTTACAGACTGTGATCTAGCTAGTCCAATAATGTCTCACTCTGGACCCAAAGGAAAGGCTAAGAATTCTGCAGTTGTTCAGGTCATGATGGTGGATATCTCACCTGATCTTTGGTCTATGTTGGAAACCTAAAGAAGCAAGTTCTAATACCAGTGAAGGAGTGCCTCAGCAGCAGGATAGATGAACTTGCCAGTAAGAGTGAGATCAAGCAAGCAAAAACTCCCTTGTTTCATTCCCTTTTATGTGAGCTGCCACCAGCCTGTGTAGCCCAGGTTTACAGTGAGTCTTCCTACTCCAAATGATCTACAAGAACCTGTGCTGTAGGCATGTTCAACTGCTTCGGTTTAATTGATTACAGATATAGTCAAGTTGACAACCAAGCTTAGCCATCACAAGCCTAATTCTCATCAACTTGATACACAGTCATGTCTCCTGTGTCATGCTTAATTTCCAAGTGAAAACAATAACTAGGCAGTAATTCCACATAGCATAGTATAACTAATCCATGTACACCCAAAATCAAGTTATATATTTTAAAATAGGTGCTGATGTTCCTTAAGGAATACTCGGTCTTTTAGTGTCTCATAACTTAAATATGATAACAATTAATCATAAAATGATAATAAACATGATATTATCTCAATTGATGTCATATTAAATTACAAAGAAATAGAGAAGCACAAATATTGTTTTATATATTTAAGTGTATATTTTATTTATATATATTTTATATATACACACAAACACATTCTTAACAAAATAAGACATAAACACTAATGCCAGTTACAACTCACATTGTTTTTGCAGCTGGTTACATGACCTTAGCTGATATTTCTACCTACATTCTTCTACTACCCCTTATGTATTCCCTTCAACATCAGTACATATTTCAGCAAGTCTCTCTTCTTTTCCTAGAGGAGGAACCCATACCTTCATTTCTGAAGTGTTTAGGATCTTTGTCACTCTAGTTAGATTAGGTTGTTGTACTTTCCTATTAACTTTAGTCACAGGACATGGTAATGCTATGTCTTAATTATGGTTCTATTGCTATGAAGAAACCCTATGATCAAGTCAACTTATAATAGAAAACATTTCATTGTAAGCTTGCTTACAGTTTCAGAGGGTTAGTCCAAGATCATCATACATGAAACATGGCAGCAGGGAGGTGTTGGGAGCCGACTCTGAGCAGAAAGCAGCTGTCATCTTTGCAGCCATCTCGAGCCATATAGCCTGACAAGAGACTTGTTTTCAACAGCCTACAACAGCTGAGCACACTCTGATAATTATCTTGCTTTTCTTACATATCTTGTTTTGTTGTTTATTGCCCCCAACTGCAGGGTGCACGTGGTAAAGCATCTTCAGCTGCGTTCGTCTCCATTCTTCACGTCTCTCTGTCCCCACTCTCTCTCTTGCTAGACCCTGACCCACAGATTGAAGCAGTAGCTCAGGCAGATATAGGGTGACCCCCGAACGTGGGAGGGCTCGGGCCACTACAGGGAGGCAGGCAGGCAAGCAGTCACTCAAGCAGTAGGTAAGAGTTTACATTATGATCTGCAGGCAGCATCCAGAGAAAGACAACCAGAGAGAGAGAGAGAGAGAGAGAGAGAGAGAGAGAGAGAGAGAGAGAGA